>NC_086449.1:333861467-334033967 GCF_028390025.1 Pseudophryne corroboree | reverse complement strand
GTTGCCCAGAGACTGCACAAAATCTATTTGTACAGCTCTGCTACACATGCGTTCGCACACTTGCACAGCTAAAATACACTCCCCCTCTAGGCGGTGACTATCTGATCGCAGCAGTGTAAAAATCACTGCCAAGCGATCAGGTCTGAATTAGGCGCAGAGAGAGACAACAAAAGGATAGAGGGAGGTATAATATTTGTAGATCTAGCCTATTCTAACCCTTCTCAGCAACCAGCCTGTATTTTATGTGCAGGCTTTCAAGTTTCTGGCAGTGTGTAGGAATGTGTACCTGTCTTGTAAACACTGCTGATACCTGAGGAAGTATATAACAATGTTACCAGTTAAAATCTGCTTAGCTGAGAAAGGCACATTATGAAGTGATTGACAGGCTGAAAAGCCCGGCAACTACACCCCCTCCATGTACTGGCACCCAAGCTCAACTAGGTCTATAAACGCCATCTTGAGTGGGTGCCTGAAAACTTTTAATGAGCTGCTGCTGTGTTTTGAGCTTAGCATGCATACTGAAGCTCAGCAGCATTGCGCCTCTGCCGCTCCACTGCAGTATCTGAACCCCCACTTTGTTCCCTGTCACTGCGATCACGCTATCAGTGCTGTATATTGTAGCATGGCAGTTGAGGATGTTGCGCCGCTGCGACTGTGTACACCCGTGTGTGGTCGCGCCAGTGAGCCTGTCGGTGCCAGTGTGCTGGGACCTGATGTTTATAGCAGCACTACTGAATACAGCAAGGCAGGAGGGGGCTGGCTGCTGTGTAGGAGAATGATCACACTCATCTGTCACCTGGAGCCTCAGGAGGATGCGGCTACTGTGGAAGGAAGCTACTGCTGTAAAACCCAGACCCCACTTCTCAAATTTAAGTGGCGAAGGATCTCCTGAGTCTGAGGGAAGCTAAGTCCCTTGTAGAATTAAAATCAGGAAATTAAAATAAGGAAAGGAAAGTTGATACCGAGCTGGAGCTCAGTTAGTGTGACCGGCACAAATTCAAAACGGAGGTATTGTGGGGGATAGAGGGGGAGGAGCCGGTTTCACTTTTTAGATTTACAGTGCCAGCTCCCTGTAAAGCCACCATCATCACCCCACGGGCTTGAAGTTGTGCCAGTGTCCCCTAGTGGTTGACAGAAAAATTTAAGTATTAACAAATAAATAAAATATGTATACATACATACACATATATGTGTGTGTGTGTGTGTGTATGTATATATATATATATATATATATATATATATATATATATTTCTCTGACGTCCTAGTGGATGCTGGGAACTCCGTAAGGACCATGGGGAATAGACGGGCTCCGCAGGAGACTGGGCACTCAAAGAATTAGGACTACTGGTGTGCACTGGCTCCTCCCTCTATGCCCCTCCTCCAGACCTCAGTTAAAATCTGTGCCCGGCTCGAGCTGGTTGCACACTAGGGGCTCTTCTGAGCTCCTAGTAAAGAAAGTATTTATTAGGTTTTTTCAGTGAGATCTGCTGGCAACAGACTCACTGCTACGAGGGACTTAGGGGAGAGAAGCGAACCTACCTGCTTGCAGCTAGCTTGGGCTTCTAGGCTACTGGACACCATTAGCTCCAGAGGGATCGAACACAGGCCCAGCCTCGGTCGTCCTGTCCCGGAGCCGTGCCGCCGTCCCCCTTGCAGAGCCAGAAGCAAGAAGAACGTCCTGGAAATCGGCGGCTGAAGACTCCGGTCTTCATTAAGGTAGCGCACAGCACTGCAGCTGTGCGCCATTGCTCCCCATGCACACCACATACTCCGGTCACTGATGGGTGCAGGGCGCTGGGGGGCGCCCTGGGCTGCAATTAGATTACCTTAAAATGGCAAAAAACACATAATATAGTCTAATAAACTATATATGTGTAAAAATCCCCTGCCATAATATTAATATAAAGAGCGGGAGAAGCCTGCCGAAAAAGGGGCGGGGCTATCTCCCTCAGCACACTGGCGCCATTTCCTCTTCACAGCTCCGCTGGAAGGACGCTCCCCAGGCTCTCCCCTGCAGTTTCCAGGCTCAATAGGGTAAAAAAGAGAGGGGTGGGCACTAAATTTAGGCGCAAAACTGTGTATTATAGCTGCTATAGGGAAAATCACTTTGTGTAGTGTAAATCCCTGTTTATATAGCGCTGTGGTGTGTGCTGGCATACTCTCTCTCTGTCTCCCCAAAGGACTTTGTGGGGTCCTGTCCTCAGTCGGAGCATTCCCTGTGTGTGTGCGGTGTGTCGGTACGGCTGTGTCGACATGTTTGATGAGGAGGCTTATGTGGAGGCGGAGCAGGTGCCGATAAATGTGATGTCACCCCCTGCGGGGTCGACACCAGAGTGGATGGATATGTGGAAGGTATTAACCGACAGTGTCAACTCCTTACATAAAAGGTTCGATGACATAACAGCTGTGGGACAGCCGGCTTCTCAGCCAGTGCCTGCCCAGGCGTCTCAAAGGCCATCAGGGGCTCAAAAACGCCCGCTACCTCAGATGGCAGACACAGATGTCGACACGGAGTCTGACTCCAGTGTCGACGACGACTAGACTAATGTACATTCCACTAGGGCTATCCGTTGCATGATTACGGCAATGAAAAATGTGTTGCACATTTCTGACATTAACCCAGGTACCACTAAAAAGGGTATTATGTTTGGGGAGAAAAAGCAACCAGTGGTTTCTCGGACGTCCTAGTGGATGCTGGAGAATAGCGGCTCCGCAGGAGACTGGGCACAGCTAAGAAAGATTTAGGACTACCTGGTGTGCACTGGCTCCTCCCACTATGACCCTCCTCCAGACTTCAGTTAGAATCCTGTGCCCGGCTGAGCTGAATGCACACTAGGGGCTCTCCTGAGCTCCTAGAGAGAAAGTATATTTTAGGTTTTTTATTTTACAGTGAGATCTGCTGGCAACAGACTCACTGCAGCGAGGGACTAAGGGGAGAAGAAGCGAACCTACCTAACTGGTGGTAGCTTGGGCTTCTTAGGCTACTGGACACCATTAGCTCCAGAGGGATCGACCGCATGGAACCGGCCATTGGTGTTCGGTCCCGGAGCCGCGCCGCCGGCCCCCTTACAGAGCCAGAAGCAAGAAGAATCCGGAAAATCGGCGGCAGAAGACATCAGTCTTCACCAAGGTAGCGCACAGCACTGCAGCTGTGCGCCATTGCTCCTCATACACACTTCACACTCCGGTCACTGAGGGTGCAGGGCGCTGGGGGGGGGGGGGCGCCTGAGCAGCAATAAAAACACCTTGGCTGGCAAATATATCACAATATATAGCCCCAGAGGCTATATATGTGATAAATACCCCTGCCAGAATCCATAAAAAAGCGGGAGAAAAGTCCGCAAAAAAGGGGCGGAGCTATCTCCCTCAGCACACTGGCGCCATTTTCTCTTCACAGTGCAGCTGGAAGACAGCTCCCCAGGCTCTCCCCTGTAGTTTTCAGGCTCAAAGGGTTAAAAAGAGAGGGGGGGCACTAAATTTAGGCGCAATATTGTTTATACAAGCAGCTATTGGGGGAAATATCACTCAGTTATAGTGTTAATCCCTGCATTATATAGCGCTCTGGTGTGTGCTGGCATACTCTCTCTCTCTGTCTCCCCAAAGGACTTTGTGGGGTCCTGTCCTCAGTCAGAGCATTCCCTGTGTGTGTGCTGTGTGTCGGTACGGCTGTGTCGACATGTGGGATGAGGAAGGTTACGTGGAGGTGGAGCAGAGGCCGATAAATGGGATGTCGTCCCCTGTGGGGATCGACACCAGAGTGGATGGATAGGTGGAAGGTATTAACCGACAATGTCAACTCCTTACAAGGCTGGATGACGTAAAACAGCTGTGGGACAGCCGGCTTCTCAGCCCGCGCCTGCCCAGGCGTCTCAAAGGCCATCAGGGGCTCAAAAAAGCGCCCGTTACCTCAGATGGCAGACACAGATGTCGACATGGAGTCTGACTCCAGTGTCGACGAGGTTGAGACATATACACAATCCACTAGGAACATCCGTTACATGATCTCGGCAATTAAAAATGTGTTACGCATTTCTGACATGAACCCAAGTACCACATAAAAGGGGTTTTATTTTTGGGGAGAAAAAGCAGCCAGTGTTTTGTTCCCCCATCAGATGAATGAATGAAGTGTGTAAAGTAGCGTGGGTTCCCCCAATAAGAAACTGGTAATTTCTAAAAAAGTTACTGATGGCGTACCCTTTCCCGCCAGAGGATAGGTCACGTTGGGAGATATCCCTTAGGGTGGATAAGGCGCTCACACGTTTGTCAAAAAAGGTGGCACTGCCGTCTTAGGATACGGCCACCTTGAAGGAGCCTGCTGATAAAAAACAGGAGGCTATCCTGAAGTCTGTATATACACACTCAGGTTATATACTGAGACCTGCAATTGCCTCAGCATAAATAGTGCTGCTGCAGCGTGGTCTGATACCCTGTCAGATAATATTAATACTCTAAGACAGGGATAATAGTTTGTTAACATAGAGCATATTAAAGACGACGTCTTATATATAAAGGTTGCACAGAGGGATATTTGCCGGCTGGCATCCAGAATAAATGCAATGTCCATTCTGCCAGGAGGGTATTAGAAACCCGGCAGTGGACAGGTGATGCTGCCTATAAAAGGCACATGGAGATTCTGCCTTATAAGGGTGAGGAATTGTTTGGGGATGGTCTCTGGGACCTCGTATCCACAGCAACAGCTGGGAAGGAAAAATTTTTACCTCAGGTTTCCTCACAGCCTAAGAAAGCACCGTATTTTCAGGTACAGTCCTTTCGGATTCAGAAAAGCAAGCGGGTCAAAGGCGCTTCCTTTCTGCACAGAGACAAGGGAAGAAGGAAAAAGCTGCACCAGCAGCCAGTTCCCAGGATCAAAAATCTTCCCCCGCTTCCTCTGAGTCCACCGCTTGACGTTGGGGCTCCACAGGTGGAGACAGGTGCGGTAGGGGCGCGTCTCGGGAACTTCAGGGACCAGTGGGTTTGCCCACAGGTGGATCCCTAGGTTCTGCAAATAGTATCACAGGGATACAGGCTGGAGTTCGAGGCGACTCCCCCTCGCCGTTACCTCACCTCAGCCTTGCCTGCTGCCCTCGGAGAAAGGTAGTACTGGCGGCAATTCACAAGCTGCACTTCCAGCAGGTGAAATCAAGGTACCCCTCCTTCAAGGCCGGGGTTACTATTCCAAAATGTTGTGGTACCGAAACCAGACGGTTCGGTGAGACCCTTTCTAAAATTGAAAGCCTTGAACACTTATATACGAAGGTTCAAGTTCGAAATGGAATCGCTCAGGGCGATTATTGCAAGCCTGGAGAATTTCATGGTATCACTGGACATCAAGGATGCTTACCTGCATGTCCCTATTTACCCTCTTCACCAGGAGTACCTCAAAATTGTGGTACAGGATTGTCATTACCAATTCCAGACGTTGCCGTTGGTCTGTCCCCGGCACCGAGGTATTTACCAAGGTAATGGCCGAAATAATTATCCCGTACTTGGACGATCTCCTTATAAAGGCGAGGTCCAGGGAGCAGTTGTTCGGCGCAGTAGCACTATCTCGGGAAGTGCTACAACAGCACGGCTGGATTCTGAATATCCAAAGTCGCAGCTGGTTCCTACGACGCGTCTACTGTTCCTGAGTATGGTTCTGGACACAGAACAGGATAAAAAGGGTTTCTTCCGGAGAGAAGTCCAAGGAGTTGTCTCTAGACAGAGACCTCCTAATACGTATACAGGTGTCGGTGCATCAATGCACGAGAGCCCTGGGAAGGATGGTAGCTTCTTACGAAGAAATTCCATTCGCCAGGTCCCATACAAGGATTTTCCAGTGGGATCTGTTGGACATGTGGTCCGGGTCGCATCTTCAGATGCATCGGCGGATAACCCTGTCTCCAAGGGCCAGGGTGTCGCTGTGGTGGTGGCTGCAGAGTGCTCATCTTCTAGGGGACCGCAGATTCGGCATACAGGACTGGGTCCTGGTGACCACGGATGCCAGCCTTCGAGGCTGGGGGGCCGTCACACAGGGAAAAAACTTCCAAGGCTATGGAAAAGTCAGGAGACTTCCCTACACATAAATATTCTGGAACTAAGGGCCATTTACAATGCCCTATGTCAGGCTAGACCCTGCTTCAACACCGGCCGGTGCTGATCCAGTCAGACAACATCACGGCGGTCGCTCATGTAAACGACAGGGCGGCACAAGAAGCAGGATGGCGATGGCAGAAGCCACAAGGATTCTCCGATGGGCGGAAAATCTTGTGTTAGCACTGTCAGCAGTGTTCATTCCCGGAGTGGACAACTGAGAAGCAGACTTTCTCAGAAGACACGACCTCCACCCGGGAGAGTGGGGACTTCATCCAGAAGTCTTCCAAATGATTGTACACCGTTGGGAAAGGCCACAGGTGGACATGATGGCATCCCGCCTCAACTAAAAGTTACAAAGATCTCAGAGGACCCATGGCCTCTGCCGCTCAGACAGGACCTGCTGCAGCAGGGGGCCTGTCTGTTCCAAGACGTACCGCGGCTGCGTTGGACGGCATGGCGGTTGAACGCCGGATCCTGAAGGAAAAGGGAATTCCGGAGGAAGTTATCCCTACGCTATTTAAAGCTAGGAAAGAAGTGAACGCTAACCATTATCACCGCATATGGCTGAAATATGTTGCGTACTGTGAGGCCAGGAAGGCCCCAAAGGAGAAATTTCAGCTTGGTCGATTTCTGCACTTCCTACAGTCAGAGGTGACTATGGGCCTACAATTGGGTTCCATTAAGGTCCAGATTTCGGCTCGATCGATTTTCTTCCAAAATGGAACTGGCTTCACTGCCTGAAGTTCAGACTTTTGTTAAGGGAGGGCTGCATAGTCAGCCCCCGTTTGTGCCTCCAGTGGCACCGGGGGATCTCAACGTGGTGTTGGATTTCCTGAAGTCGCATTGGGTTGAGCCACTTAAATCCGTGGAGCTATAATACCTCACGTGGAAAGTGGTCATTCTGTGGGCCTTGGCGTCGGCCAGGCGTGTATCAGAATTGACAAAAGCCCTTATCTGTATTTTATATGGGAAAGGCGAAATTGAGGACTCGTTCCCAATTCCTTCCTAAGGTGGTATCAGTTTTTCATGTGAACCAACCTATTGTGGTGCCTGCGGCTACTTGGGACTTGGAGGATTCCAAGTTACTGGACGTAGTCAGGGCCCCGAGTATATGTTTCCAGGACAGCTGGAGTCAGGAAGACTGACTCGCTATTTATCCTGTATGCACCCAACAAGCTGGGTGCTCCTGCTTCTAAGCAGACGATTGCTCGCTGGATCTGTAGCACGATTCAACTTGCACATTCTGCGGCTGGACTGCCGCACCCTAAATCTGTAAAAGCCCATTCCACGAGGAAAGTGGGCTCTTCTTGGGCGGCTGCCCGAGGGGTCTCGGCTTTACAACTTTGCCGAGCTGCTACTTGGTCAGGGGCAAACAGGTTTGCAAAATTCTACAAAATTTGATACCCTGGCTGAGGAGGACCTTGAGTTCTCTCATTCGGTGCTGCAGAGTCATCCGCACTCTCCCGCCCGTTTGGGAGCTTTGGTATAATCCCCATGGTCCTTACGGAGTCCCCAGCATCCACTAGGACGTCAGAGAAAATAAGATTTTACTCACCGGTAAATCTATTTCTCGTAGTCCGTAGTGGATGCTGGGCGCCCGTCCCAAGTGCGGACTGTCTGCAATACTTGTATATAGTTATTGTTAACTACAAGGGTTATTGTTGAGCCATCTTTTGAGAGGCTCTGTTGTGTTCATACTGTTAACTGGGTATATTATCACGAGTTATACGGTGTGATTGGTGTGGCTGGTATAAGTCTTAACCGGGATTCAAAATCCTTCCTTATTGTGTCAGCTCTTCCGGGCACAGTATCCTTACTGAAGTCTGGAGGAGGGTCATAGTGGGAGGAGCCAGTGCACACCAGGTAGTCCTAAATCTTTCTTAGCTGTGCCCATTCTCCTGCGCAGCCGCTATTCCCCATGGTCCTTACAGAGTCCCCAGCATCCACTACGGACTACGAGAAATAGATTTACCGGTGAGTAAAATCTTATTTTTCCCCCCTTCAGATGAGTTAAATGAAGTGTGTGAAGAACCGTGGGCTTCCCCTGATAAAAAAACTAGTGATTTCTAAAAAGTTACTAATGGCGTACCCTTTCCCGCCAGAGGACAGGGTAGTTGGGAGACATCCCCGAGGGTGGATAAAGCGCTCACACGCTTGTCAAAAAAGGTGGCACTACCGTCTCAGGATACGGCCGCCTTAAAGGAGCCTGCGGATAGAAAGCAGGAGGCTATCCTGAAGTCTGTATATACACACTCAGGTACTATACTGAGACCTGCTATTGCTTCAGCATGGATGTGCAGTGCTGCAGCAGCGTGGTCTGATTCCCTGTCTGATAATATTGATTTCCTTGACAGGGACACTATATTGCTAACCATAGAGCATATTAAAGACGTAGTCTTATACATGAGAGATGCACAGAGGGATATTTGCCGGCTGGCATCTAGAATAAATGCAATGTCCATTTCTGCCAGGAGAGTATTATGGACTCGGCAGTGGACAGGTGATGCGGATTCTAAAAGGCACATGGAGGTTTTGCCTTACAAGGGTGAGGAATTGTTTGGGGATGGTCTCTCGGACCTCGTTTCCACAGCGACAGCTGGGAAGTCGACATTTTTACCCCAGGTTCCCTCACAGCCAAAGAAAGCATTGTATTATCAGGTACAGTCCTTTCGGCCCCAGAAAGGCAAGCGGGTTAAAGGCGCGTCCTTTCTGCCCAGAGGCAGAGGTAGAGGGAAAAAGCTGCACCATACAGCCAGTTCCCAAGAACAGAAATCCTCCCCTGCTTCCACTAAATCCACCGCATGACGCTGGGGCTCCACTGGTGGAGCCAGGTGCGGTGGGGGCCCGTCTCCGGAACTTCAGCGACCGGTGGGTTCGCTCACAGGTGGATCCCTGGGTTCTACAAGTGGTATCTCACGGATACAAGCTGGAATTCGAGATGTCTCCCCCTCGCCGTTACCTCAAATCAGCCTTGCCAGCTACTCCCCCGGACAGGGAGGTAGTGCTGGCGGCAATTCACAAGCTGTACCTCCAGCAGGTGATAATAAAAATTCCCCTCCTTCAACAGGGACGGGGTTACTATTCCACAATGTTTGTGGTACCGAAACCAGACGGTTCGGTGAGACCCATTCTAAATTTGAAATTCTTGAACACTTATACAAGAAGGTTCAAGTTCAAAATGGAATCGCTCAGGGCGGTTATTGCAAGCCTGGAAGAAGGGGATTACATGGTATCACTGGACATCAAGGATGCTTACCTGCATGTCCCCATTTACCCACCTCACCAGGTGTACCTCCGTTTTGTGGTACAAGACTGCCATTACCAATTCCAGACGTTGCCGTTTGGTCTGTCCACGGCACCGAGGGTATTTACCAAGGTAATGGCCGAAATGATGATACTACTTCGAAAGAAGGGAGTTATAATTATCCCATACTTGGACGATCTCCTTATAAAGGCGAGGTCCAGGGAGCAGTTGTTGGTCGGAGTAGCACTATCTCAGGAAGTGCTACATCAGCACGGCTGGATTCTGAATATTCCAAAGTCGCAGCTGGTTCCTACGACGCGTCTGCTGTTCCTGGGTATGATTCTGGACACAGAACAGAAGAAGGTGTTTCTCCCGGAGGAGAAGGCCAAGGAGTTGTCATCTCTGGTCAGAGACCTCCTGAAACCAAAACAGGTGTCGGTGCATCACTGCACGCGAGTCCTGGGAAAGATGGTAGCTTCTTACGAAGCAATTCCATTCGGCAGGTTCCATGCAAGGATCTTTCAGTGGGATCTGTTAGACAAGTGGTCCGGATCGCATCTTCAGATGCATCGGCTGATCACCCTGTCCCCGAGGGCCAGGGTGTCTCTGCTGTGGTGGCTGCAGAGTGCTCATCTTCTAGAGGGCCGCAGATTCGGCATACAGGACTGGGTCCTGGTGACCACGGATGCAAGCCTTCGAGGTTGGGGGGCAGTCACGCAGGGAAGAAACTTCCAAGGACAATGGTCGAGTCAGGAGGCTTCCCTACACATAAATATTCTGGAACTAAGGGCCATTTACAATGCCCTAAGTCAGGCAAGACCCCTGCTTCAAAACCAGCCGGTGCTGATCCAGTCAGACAACATCACGGCGGTCGCCCATGTAAACCGACAAGGCGGCACAAGAAGCAGGATGGCGATGGCAGAAGCCACAAGGATTCTCCGATGGGCGGAAAATCACGTGATAGCACTGTCAGCAGTGTTCATTCCCGGAGTGGACAACTGGGAAGCAGATTTCCTCAGCAGGCACGACCTCCACCCGGGAGAGTGGGGACTTCATCCAGAAGTCTTCCAACTGATTGTAAACCGTTGGGAAAGGCCACAGGTGGACATGATGGCATCCCGCCTAAACAAAAATCTAAAAAGATATTGCGCCAGGTCAAGGGACCCTCAGGCGATAGCTGTGGACGCTCTAGTGACACCGTGGGTGTACCAGTCGGTTTATGTGTTCCCTCCTCTTCCTCTCATACCAAAGGTGCTGAGGATAATAAGAAAGAGAGGAGTAAGAACTATACTCATCGTTCCGGATTGGCCAAGAAGGACTTTGTACCCGGAACTACAAGAAATGATCTCAGAGGACCCTTGGCCTCTGCCTCTCAGACTGGACCTGCTACTGCAGGGTCCCTGTCTGTTCCAAGACTTACCGCGGCTGCGTTTGACGGCATGGCGGTTGAACGCCGGATCCTGATGGAAAAGGGCATTCCGGTTGAAGTCATTCCTACGCTGATAAAAGCTAGGAAAGATGTGACAGCAAAGCATTATCACCGCATATGGCGAAAATATGTTGCTTGGTGTGAGGCTATGAAGGCCCCCACAGAAGAATTTCAGCTGGGTCGATTTCTGCACTTCCTACAGTCGGGAGTGACTATGGGCCTAAAATTGGGTTCCATTAAAGTCCAGATTTCTGCCCTGTCTATTTTCTTTCAAAAAGAACTGGCTTCACTGCCTGAAGTTCAGACGTTTGTTAAGGGAGTGCTGCATATTCAGCCCCCTTTTGTGCCCCCAGTGGCACCTTGGGATCTCAACGTTGTGTTGGATTTCCTAAAATCACATTGGTTTGAACCACTTCAGACCGTGGAATTAAAATATCTCACGTGGAAAGTGGTCATGCCTTGGCTTCGGCTAGGCGGGTGTCAGAATTGGCTGCTTTGTCCTGTAAAAGCCCCTATCTGATCTTCCATATGGACAGAGCAGAATTGAGGACGCGTCCCCAATTCCTCCCTAAGGTGGTATCAGCGTTTCATTTGAACCAACCTATTGTGGTGCCTGCGGCTACTCGGGACTTGGAGGCTTCCAAGTTGCTGGACGTAGTCCGGGCCCTGAAAATCTATGTTTCCAGGACGGCTAGAGTCAGAAAGACTGACTCGCTGTTTATCCTGCATGCACCCAACAAGTTGGGTGCTCCTGTTTCTAAGCAGACTATTGCTCGCTGTATCTGCTCCACGATTCAACTTGCACATTCTGCGGCTGGACTGCCGCATCCTAAATCAGTCAAAGCCCATTCCACGAGGAAGGTGGGCTCTTCTTGGGCGGCTGCCCGAGGGGTCTCGGCTTTACAACTTTGCCGAGCTGCTACCTGGTCGGGATCAAACACGTTTGCAAAATTCTACAAGTTTGATACCCTGCCTGAGGAGGACCTTGAGTTTGCTCATTCGGTGCTGCAGAGTCATCCGCACTCTCCCGCCCGTTTGGGAGCTTTGGTATAATCCCCATGGTCCTTACGGAGTTCCCAGCATCCACTAGGACGTCAGAGAAAATAAGAATTTACTCACCGGTAATTCTATTTCTCGTAGTCCGTAGTGGATGCTGGGCGCCCATCCCAAGTGCGGATTGTCTGCAATACTTGTATATAGTTATTGCCTAACTAAAGGGTTATTGTTATGAGCCATCTGTTCGTGAGGCTCAGTTGTTATTCATACTGTTAACTGGGTATAGTATCACGAGTTGTACGGTGTGATTGGTGTGGCTGGTATGAGTCTTACCCGGGATTCCAAATCCTTTCCTTATTGTGTCAGCTCTTCCGGGCACAGTTTCCCTAACTGAGGTCTGGAGGAGGGGCATAGAGGGAGGAGCCAGTGCACACCAGTAGTCCTAATTCTTTCTTAGAGTGCCCAGTCTCCTGCGGAGCCCGTCTATTCCCCATGGTCCTTACGGAGTTCCCAGCATCCACTACGGACTACGAGAAATAGAATTACTGGTGAGTAAATTCTTATTATATATGTGTGTGTGTGTGTGTGTGTGTGTGTGTGTGTATATATATATATATATATATATATTTATATTTCTCTGACGTCCTAGTGGATGCTGGGACTCCGTAAGGACCATGGGGAATAGCGGCTCCGCAGGAGACAGGGCACAAAATAAAAGCTTAAGGATCAGGTGGTGTGCACTGGCTCCTCCCCCTATGACCCTCCTCCAAGCCTCAGTTAGATTTTTGTGCCCGGCCGAGAAGGGTGCAATCTAGGTGGCTCTCCTGAGCTGCTTAGAATAAAAGTTTAGTTTAGGATTTTTTATTTTCAGTGAGTCCTGCTGGCAACAGGCTCACTGCATCGTGGGACTAAGGGGAGAAGAAACGGACTCACCTGAGTGCAGAGTGGATCGGGTTTCTTAGGCTACTGGACATTAGCTCCAGAGGGACGATCACAGGTTCAGCCTGGATGGGTCACCGGAGCCGCGCCGCCGTCCCCCTTACAGAGCCAGAAGAGACGAAGAGGTCCGGTGAAATCGGCGGCAGAAGACGATCCTGTCTTCAGACTAAGGTAGCGCACAGCACCGCAGCTGTGCGCCATTGCTCTCAGCACACTTCACACTCCGGTCACTGAGGGTGCAGGGCGCTGGGGGGGGAGCGCCCTGAGACGCAATATTACAGTATATACCTTAGGTGGCTAAAAAGAATACATCACATATAGCTCCTGGGCTATATGGATGTATTTTCTTTATCATCCACTAGGGGTCACTGGAGTACTCTTGGGATATGGACGGGCGTAGCCGAACAAAGGCACTGAATATTTAAATTTAGGACTCTCCCCCCCTCCATATCCCCAAGTACCTCAGTGTACTTTGCCAGTGTTTTTTCGGTGCTCACAGATGAACATCGGCTTGTGGCAATGGCCACTTTTCAGAAGATTTTTATTTTTATTTTTAATTTTTACACTTCCCGTCCCAGTTTCTGGAAAAACTTGGGTCCGGGATGGTGCCGCTGCAAGGCAGCGTATGGCGTGTCGGTCCTCACAAAGAGCACCCTCACAGCCACAGGCGCTACAAGGCAGCGCATGGCGTGTCGGTCCTCACAAAGAGCACCCTCACAGCCACAGGCAGCCACTGTCTCCTGCAAACTGAACGGAGCTTACAGGAAGAAGCTCCGTCACAGCCAGGATGAGACAAAGAGCTGGAAGAAACTACATCTGCAAGGAGCTTACACCAGAAGCCCCGTCACAGATGAGAAGCTGGAGGCTGTAACGGAGTTTACACAGATCACAGCCAGGATGAAAACGGCACAAGGTAGGGGTGTCAGGGCGGTCAGCTCACGCTGCCGCCCTGCTGTGTGTGAAAGTGTTAACTGTACCCGCCGCTAAGCACCGCTGAAGGGGTCCTGCTAAACTATGCACAGAGCGGCCGCACGTCACTCAGACGCCGGCCGCTCTCACTGTGCTGATGACCGGAGAGACTCCGTGTGCTGAATACGCGCAGAGCGGCCGCACGTCACTCAGACGCCGGCCGCTCTCACTGCGCTAATGCCCGGCACCACTACACGCCGCACAGAGACTGCCGAGACTTTAACACTGCCGAGACTTTCCTGTATGCTAAAGAGCGGCCGCACGTCACTCACGGACGCCGGCCGCTCTTTCAATGACACACTGCACGCTGCTGGCCGGACACAGAAGACTGTGTACTACGCCGCCCGCTCGTCCGGACGGCTCCCCGGCGCTATATACAGCGCTCTTCTGCTATCGCTCTCCTGCTCTCCCTGCACCTCGAACCCCGTACGCTGCAGGTACCATGGGGAGACAGGGGGGGGGAGGGGGAGTAATGCCCATAGCAGCAGCAAAGGCTGCATGGGTTTAAAATAAGCAGCGCAGCGTTTTAAACAGAATCAGAAGCTATATTATCAGTATAAAACTAGATATAAGATCAGTGGGAACTGTGATTATATGTTCAGCACATTTTATATATCTAATATATAATGAAGCTTGTTGCTGCCAGACTGTGTCTAATATCAGTATGAAACTGTGATTATATGTTAAGCAGTTTATATATATAATATATATATGAGGCTTTGGTTGGCAATAGGCTATCAGTGGCATAATCTATTGCAGGTTTAACCATGTTTCTGTTAATTTCTATAAGACATTCACTGCAGGCAGTGTTCATATTAATGAAGGCTAACTAAATACATGTATTTTACTGTATCCTACACCTGTGTTATCACTGTATAATCTGTATAATAGGCTATTAAGTCTATATTAAAAATGCAGCAGGTAACCTGTACTGTGATTTTATGTGAAAACATGGCATGACGGCCATTTTAATCATTGCTGTTTTTCCAGTTATAATTCCAGAACATTCCGGCAATACACCTCTACTCCACAAGGAGGCGCAGGGGTGTTAGTGGGAATTTTTAGTTTAGGATAATTCTAGAACATTCCTGCCCTACATCTTTAAGCCACCAGAAGGCGCAGGGGTGTTAGTAGGAATTTGGTTCGGGTTTCATGCCCATGTGAAATGCTTTTCACATAAGGAACACTTTAGTTCCTAATAAATATGCTGTTCAGCAATAACATATATATATAGATATATATGCCATATAATAAATTTATTAAGTCGTGCAAGTGTCTGGCTGTTGCCTATTAAGATGTCTGTCTACATAGCGAATAAGGCTCTAGTGCAGACTAAAAATGTTAACATTGGCAATTCAAATTAAAACAGCGGTAATCGGAGTCTCGGAATAACTCCGCCAGCGCTAACAAAAGACAATCTTTCCAAAGGGACAATTTTCCTTTGGGTACCAGAGGGTTTATTTCACTGGTCTTATAATTTAATGCACGATTCTATGTCAAATCTCACACCGATAACTACGAGTGAGAAGGGTACATTAGTCCAGCACTCAGATAGTGCGGGGTTTTGGACAACCATACAGACGCGATCCGCCATTGGTATATGCGTTTCTGTCAAACATTATAAAAACCCCTAGATTCTATGTATGAAACCATGTCGATCACGGTTAAATAAGCTGCACAGTATATCTGTAAAGCTTCTGCTAACGCCGGTTATTTTCATTGTCGTTAGTTAAGCGCTAAAAGGCCAGAGCTTGTTTGCTCCTAAATATACTTGTAACGGCATTTTATCCCTTTTAGGATATTCTGACATTAGCGCATACAGTATACTTGTAACGGCGTTTTATTCCTGTATAAGAAACAGTCACGCCTTGTAACGACAAGACGTTACAGTCAACAAGCCAGTGGTTTGATGACCTCTTTTACAATTGTGGAAGTGCGTCTTTTCATGTTACCTTTGCGAGGTTTCATGACTTCAACTCATATATGTCTCAGCTATTTACAGCTTGGAGTACAAAACTGCTTCTGTCGAACGGTTTGGCAGGTTGTCATTTAGTCTTTGCTGGTTTATAAACCAGGCAATAGTACGCCAACAGAGTCAAAGTTACTTATTTCCCTCTGTTTGAGCAAAATCAAACAGCTCCGTTGCAATATCAATCAGCAAGTCATTTACTACAGTTAGAAAATGGCTTTTCTGCAGTGAGTTTTTTGCTTTTTCGAGCCACAAAATTGTATAATTGCATTTGATCTTCACAATGCGTATTTACCCAGTCCGGTTTCTTCATCACAGGTTATAGCGTTTGCAAATCGCCACAACCATTACCCATTTCCATTCTACCGTTGCTTATCGCTTCCGGTATTTACCAAAGTGATGTTGCAATGATAGCTCATCTCACAAAAGTCCTCTATCTTGCGCTACTAAGATATACTGCGGTAGCAGATTAAGTTCGAAAACAATCACATCTAAGTCTGTCTAAACGATATCAATTCCGAAGTAAGATTATAAATACGGTAAATCAAATACTTTTACCTACTACACCAGCAACAACAAAAGTACACGCACACTAGCGGTATATTGCTGTATTCACTTATTAAGAATAAAGATGTGTTTTCAGTTAGTTCGCCACCCTTCACTCGCGTTTCCCACAAAGGGACAAGGGTGCGTATACTCTGGAATGCAAGGATGCGTATAATCTGGACAACAGTCACAGAGAGTCAGGATTTGTATTTAAATTCAACGCAAAGGTTCTAAAACACGACACATTGCTGTCGATAAATGTACTAGAACTCTGTGCATTTTACAATGCAATAGATAAATGTCCTAGAACTCTGTGCATTTTACAATGCATTAAATGATTCGCTTTCAGTCGAACCAGAGATAGACTCTGGTTTCTCTTCAGAACGAATAAATCTTTCGCTTTTTACTAAAGATTTCTGTGGAGAGAAACAACCGTGAGTTTCATGTAATTTTGTTTTTCAGGCCTGGCTCACGCTGCCCTTAAGCAGTCAAACAAAGCAACGGCAGTTGCATACTCAACAACCACTGAGAACCAAGAAGCCGCATGACAATGCGGCAGGTAACTCAAATCTTCAATGGCTCAGAACGCCATTATGTGAAAATGTCAAGACATCAATCCGTGAGTGGACATCTGTTAGACACACGATCTCACCCGTCAGGGTTTGGATCTTGAAAACTGGACATTAAATCCACAGGTGTTTCGTATGTGAGTCCACACAAGGAGGTTACCCTCAAGTATATCAGTATGTGTACATCACATTCATGGGGTCATTCAGCATCGTGTGTCTAGCTACACCATTTTCCGCTTCTCTCTTCGTTGCCAAAACGGATCAGAAGACAGTTCGTCACAGTCATACTGGTGGGATCTCATGGGTTTCAGAGAAGTTGCTTCTCGAATTTTCAAGGAATACTTGCACACGATCTGGGCCCGCTCATAATACGTCCAACCTGTTACATCAGGAAACGTTCTTTTACCCATAGTTACCTATGTACCTATTATCTATGTACCGCAGCTGCGGTTGACAGGGTGAGGGTTCAGACCGCCCTCTTAAAAAAAATAGAGCGTTACTGTATCGGTTATACCAACCATGTTACGAAATAGTAAGCCGCTTAAGGCAGCTCATTATTAAAAAGATTTCGTGTGCTTACATAGGTTGTAAACCTCGGAAGTTTCCAACATCATCCTTCAAGTAACCGTATTCTGTTAAACGGAATGGGATGGAAAACTGCGGTCATCTGCACTAAGAGTGTAGGTATCTGTGTGGTAAACTTATTTTCAAAGCGTTTGCTCTATTTGCGTCTGTAAACATCTTTCTACAAGGTGTCACCAAAGTTCAGACTCTATTTATCCCACCTACAGCGCTAGGCGATTTGAGGTTGGGTTCAGATTTATGACAGTTTTCATATTTTGGAACCTTTTCAACAAAAGGGAATTAAGTTTTCATATTTTGGAACCCTTTCAAAAAATGGGGATTAAGTTTCTCACTTTGGAAAACATTTTTCTTCTAGCCTTGGCTTCGGCAATAGTGCTTCGACAAGGGGTTTGTTTTCAGATTTGGTTGCCTTGTATTACAAGCCACCGTATTTGAGTTTTCTCATGACAAAGCAGATCTTCGGACGAAATCCGCTTTCGTATTCTTCACATCAATATACCAATAGTGGTTCCTGTGTGGACACCACATTCTAAAATTCTGAATGTGGTACACGCGTTACGCGTTTATATATGTACCGAACGACTACAGTACGTGATATGAATACGTTGTTTGTTCTATATGATACTGCAAACTGGAGTTAGCCAGTTTCTCAGCAGACATTATCCAGTTGGATAATAATGACTACAAGTCAGGCTTACTTTAAGGCTAAGTTACAATCGCCTACGTCAGTAATAGTTCATCCCACAGGTTCTGTGGGAATGTCAGACCCAGCGGGTCGTGGAGCGTCTACGACGCGGCTACATAGCCTTCAGTGCACCACGTTTGTGCACTTTTACACGTTATGAATGGTGGCGCCGTCAGCATATAGCTTTGGCTGCCTACTGTTACAAGTATCAAACAGCTCTCCCGCCCACGAGGGAAGCTTTGGTACGTCCCAAGAGTACTCCAGTGACCCCTAGTGGATGATAAAGAAAATAGGATTTTGGTACTTACCAGGTAAATCCTTTTCTTTGAATCCATAGGGGGCACTGGACGCCCACCCAGAGCAGTTTTACCTGGGTTGTTTTAAGCTCAAGGGAGCTTACTGAACAAATTTTACTTGTGTGGTATTAAGCTCAAAGAAGCTTATGGTAACACATTTTCACCGATTGGCTCAAATTATAAAGTTCTATCGGTTAAGGTGTCAACTGTTTAGTTGACAATAAGGTGGTGTTAAGCTCAAAGGAGCTTATGGTAACACATTTTCACCGATTGGCTCAAATTATAAAGTTCTATCGGTTAAGGTGTCAACTGTTTAGTTGACAATAAGGTTACAGGTCAACTTTGTGGTTGTCTGTTATAGGGATTCTCCATTGTCAATCTCTCTATATCCTGTTCGCTCAGTAAAAAACACTGGCAAAGTACACTGAGGTACTTGGGGATATGGAGGGGGGGAGAGTCCTAAATTTAAATATTCAGTGCCTTTGTTCGGCTACGCCCGTCCATATCCCAAGAGTACTCCAGTGCCCCCTATGGATTCAAAGAAAAGGATTTACCTGGTAAGTACCAAAATCCTATTTTACCCCTGCCATTTTACACAGAAAAAGCGGGAGATAAGGACGTCGTGAAGGGGCGGAGCCTATCTCCTCAGCACACTGGCGCCATTTTCCCTCACAGCTCCGCTGGAAGGACGGCTCCCTGACTCTCCCCTGCAGTCCTGCTTCAGAATCAGGGTAAAAAAGAGAAGGGGGGGCACGTTTGGCAGCAAATAAATATATTAACAGCAGCTATAAGGGAGTAACACTTATATAAGGTTATCCCTGTATATATATATAGCGCTGGGTGTGTGCTGGCAGACTCTCCCTCTGTCTCTCCAAAGGGCTAAGTGGGGTCCTGTCCTCTATCAGAGCATTCCCGGTGTGTGTGCTGTGTGTCGGTACGCGTGTGTCGACATGTATGAGGAGGAAAATGAGGTGGAAGCGGAGCAGTTGCCTGTGTTAGTGATGTCACCCCCTAGGGAGTCGACACCTGACTGGATGATTGTATTTAAACAATTAAGTGATAATGTCAGCAATTTGCAAAAAACTGTTGACGACATGAGAGCCGGCAAATCAATTAGTGCCTGTCCAGGCGTCTCAGACACCGTCAGGGGCCCTAAAACGCCCGTTACCTCAGTGGGTCGACACAGACCCAGACACAGATACTGAGTCTAGTGTCGACGGTGACGAGACAAACGTGATGTCCAGCAGGGCCACACGTTACATGATCACAGCAATGAAAGAGGCATTGAACCTTTCTGACACTACAAGTACCACAAAGAAGGGTATTATGTGGGGGGTAAAAAAAACTACCAATAGTTTTTCCTGAGTCAGATGAAATAAATGAGGTGTGTGATAAAGCGTGGGGTTTCCCCGATAAAAAACAGCTAATTTCTAATAAATTATTAGCACTATATCCTTTCCCGCCAGAGGTTAGGACGCGCTGGGAAACACCCCCTAGGGTAGATAAGGCGCTCACACGTTTATCTAAACAAGTAGCGTTACCGTCCCCTGATACGGCCACCCTCAAAGAACCGGCTGATAGAAGACTGGAAAATATCCTAAAGAGTATATACACACATACTGGTGTTATACTGCGACCAGCAATCGCCTCAGCCTGGATGTGTAGTGCTGGAGTCGCATGGTCGGATTCCCTGACTGAGAATATTGATACCCTGGATAGGGACAGTATTTTGTTAACTATAGAGCATTTAAAGGATGCATTGCTATATATGCGTGATGCACAGAGGGATATTTGCACCCTGGCATCAAGAGTCAGTGCTATGTCCATCTCTGCCAGAAGAGCGTTATGGACGCGACAGTGGTCAGGGGATGCAGATTCCAAACGGCACATGGAAGTATTGCCGTATAAAGGGGAGGAGTTATTTGGGGCTGGTCTATCGGACCTGGTGGCCACGGCAACGGCTGGAAAATCCACCTTTTTACCCCAGGTCACTTCACATCAACAGAAAAAGACACCGTCTTTTCAAACTCAGTCCTTTCGTTCCCATAAATACAAGCGAGCAAAAGGCCACTCTTTTCTGCCCCGGGGCAGAGGAAGGGGAAAAAGACTGCACCATGCAGCCGCTTCCCAGGAGCAGAAGCCCTCCTCTGCTTCTGCCAAGTCTTCAGCATGACGCTGGGGCTTTACAAGCAGACTCAGATATGGTGGGGGCCCGTCTCAAGAATTTCAACGCGCAGTGGGCTCACTCGCAAGTGGATCCCTGGATTCTACAGGTAGTATCACAGGGGTACAAACTGGAATTCGAGGCGTTTCCCCCTCATCGGTTCCTGAAGTCTGCTTTACCAAAGTCTCCCTCCGACAGGGAGGCAGTTTTGGAAGCCATTCACAAGCTGTATTCCCAGCAGGTGATAATCAAGGTACCCCTCTTACAACAGGGAAAGGGGTATTATTCCACGCTGTTTGTGGTACCGAAGCCGGACGGCTCGGTGAGACCAATCTTAAATCTGAAATCTTTGAACACTTACATAAAAAGGTTCAAATTCAAGATGGAGTCACTCAGAGCAGTGATAGCGAACCTGGAAGAAGGGGACTATATGGTGTCTCTGGACATCAAAGATGCTTATCTCCACGTCCCAATATACCCTTCTCACCAAGGGTACCTCAGGTTTGTAGTACAAAACTGTCATTATCAGTTTCAGACGCTGCCGTTTGGATTGTCCACGGCACCTCGGGTCTTTACCAAGGTAATGGCCGAAATGATGATTCTTCTACGAAGAAAAGGCATCTTAATTATCCCTTACTTGGACGATCTCCTGATAAGGGCAAGAACCAGGGAACAGTTAGAAGTCGGAGTGGCACTATCTCAGGTAGTGTTACGTCAGCACGGGTGGGTTCTAAATATTCCAAAATCGCAGCTGATTCCAACGACACGTCTCCTGTTCCTAGGAATGATTCTGGACACAGTCCAGAAGAAGGTGTTTCTCCCGGAGGAGAAGGCCAGGGAGTTATCCGAGCTAGTCAGGAACCTCCTAAAACCAGGACAGGTCTCAGTACATCAGTGCACGAGGGTCCTGGGAAAAATGGTGGCTTCTTACGAAGCGATTCCATTCGGAAGATTCCATGCAAGAACGTTTCAGTGGGATCTACTGGACAAATGGTCCGGATCGCATCTTCAGATGCATCAGCGGATAACCCTGTCGACAAGGACAAGGGTGTCTCTCCTGTGGTGGCTGCAGAGTGCTCATCTTCTAGAGGGCCGCAGATTTGGCATTCAGGATTGGATCCTGGTAACCACGGATGCCAGCCTGAGAGGCTGGGGAGCAGTCACACAGGGAAGGAATTTCCAGGGCTTGTGGTCAAGCATGGAAACATCTCTTCATATAAACATTCTGGAACTAAGGGCCATTTACAATGCCTTAAGTCAAGCAAAACCTCTGCTTCAGGGTCAGGCGGTGTTGATCCAATCGGACAACATCACGTCAGTCGCCCACGTAAACAGACAGGGCGGCACGAGAAGCAGGAGGGCAATGACAGAAGCTGCAAGGATTCTTCGCTAGGCGGAAAATCATGTGATAGCACTGTCAGCAGTGTTCATTCCGGGAGTGGACAACTGGGAAGCAGACTTCCTCAGCAGACACGACCTTCACCCGGGAGAGTGGGGACTTCACCCGGAAGTCTTCCACCTGATTGTAAACCGTTGGGAAAAACCAAAGGTGGACATGATGGCGTCACGTCTAAACAAAAAACTGCACAGATATTGCGCCAGGTCAAGGGACCCTCAGGCAATAGCAGTGGACGCTCTGGTAACGCCGTGGGTGTACCAGTCAGTGTATGTGTTCCCTCCTCTGCCTCTCATACCAAAAGTATTGAGAATCATAAGAAGGAGAGGAGTAAGAACTATACTCGTGGTTCCGGATTGGCCAAGAAGGACTTGGTACCCGGAACTTCAAGAGATGCTCACGGACGAACCGTGGTCTCTACCTCTAAGAAAGGACCTGCTACTGCAGGGGCCTTGTCTGTTCCAAGACTTACCGCGGCTGCGTTTGACGGCATGGCGGTTGAACGCCGGATCCTAAAGGAAAAGGGCATTCCAGAAGAAGTCATCCCTACTCTGGTCAAAGCCAGGAAGGAAGTAACCGCAAAACATTATCACCGCATTTGGCGTAAATATGTTGCGTGGTGTGAGGCCAAGAAGGCCCCTACAGAGGAATTTCAACTGGGTCGTTTCCTGCATTTCCTGCAAACAGGACTGTCTATGGGCCTAAAATTAGGGTCCATTAAGGTTCAAATTTCGGCCTTGTCGATTTTCTTCCAGAAAGAACTGGCTTCAGTACCTGAAGTTCAGACATTTGTGAAAGGGGTGCTGCACATACAGCCTCCTTTTGTGCCTCCAGTGGCACCTTGGGATCTCAATGTTGTATTGAGTTTTCTAAAATCACATTGGTTTGAACCACTTTCCACTGTGGACTTAAAATATCTCACGTGGAAGGTGTCGATGCTGTTAGCCTTTGCTTCAGCCAGGCGTGTGTCAGAATTGGCGGCTTTATCCTATAAAAGCCCTTACTTTTTCATTCTGACAGGGCGGAATTGAGGACTCGTCCTCAATTTCTACCTAAGGTGGTTTCTGCATTTCACATGAACCAACCTATTGTGGTGCCTGCGGCTACTAGGGACTTGGAGGACTCCAAGTTGCTAGACGTTGTCAGGGCCCTGAAAATATATGTTTCCAGGACGGCTGGAGTCAGGAAAACTGACTCGCTGTTTATCCTGTATGCACCCAACAAGCTGGGTGCTCCTGCTTCAAAGCAGACGATTGCTCGTTGGATTTGTAGTACAATTCAACTTGCACATTCCGTGGCAGGATTGCCACAGCCAAAATCAGTAAAAGCCCATTCCACAAGGAAAGTGGGCTCATCTTGGGCGGCTGCCCGAGGGGTCTCGGCTTTACAACTTTGCCGAGCAGCTACTTGGTCAGGGGCAAACACGTTTGCTAAATTCTACAAATTTGATACCCTGGCTGAGGAGGACCTGGAGTTCTCTCATTCGGTGCTGCAGAGTCATCCGCACTCTCCCGCCCGTTTGGGAGCTTTGGTATAATCCCCATGGTCCTTACGGAGTCCCAGCATCCACTAGGACGTCAGAGAAAATAAGATTTTACTTACCGATAAATCTATTTCTCGTAGTCCGTAGTGGATGCTGGGCGCCCATCCCTAGTGCGGATTGTCTGCAATACTTGTATATAGTTATTGTTACAAAAATTCGGGTTATTATTGTTTGAGCCATCTTTTCAGAGGCTCCTTTGCATTTATCATACTGTTAACTGGGTTCAGATCACGAGTTGTACGGTGTGATTGGTGTGGCTGGTATGAGTCTTACCCGGGATTCAAGATCCTTCCTTATTATGTACGCTCGTCCGGGCACAGTATCCTAACTGAGGCTTGGAGGAGGGTCATAGGGGGAGGAGCCAGTGCACACCACCTGATCCTTAAGCTTTTATTTTGTGCCCTGTCTCCTGCGGAGCCGCTATTCCCCATGGTCCTTACGGAGTCCCAGCATCCACTACGGACTACGAGAAATAGATTTATCGGTAAGTAAAATCTTATTATTTATATATATATATTTTTTTTTTGTATAATCTGTTTTTATTTAGAACAATGTAAGGATTACATCACATTTTAACAGAAAAAGAAGGAAGTCATCAGGACATACAATGAAGGACTATTACGTCATAGCCTTAAAGAGTAGGGTAGCGTATCGCCCCCAGCGCTGGGGGTTGGTACAGGTACTGGCATTAGTAGGTGTTTCTATAATATCCATCTGGTGTCCATTCGCTGACTATCCATACAACAATGTAATCGTAGTATCTTAAGTAACATTGTAAAGAAGTTATAGAAAAGAGAGAAGAATGAAATGAGAGAAAGGGGAGGGAATGAACATAGTGTGACCAAGCTGGGGGGGGCTTTCGAATTGGGGAGGTGATGCGGTGAGATCTCTCTATTCGATCAGCTGCTTTGTATGGAGTATGTCTTGTGAGATGGATACAACGTCAGCCCAGAATGTTTTTAGTAGGGGACAGTTCTACCAGATGTGCATTAGGGAGCCTGTAGCGATAAGACATCTCCAACATCTGTCCGACACTCCAGGATACATGAAGTGGAGGAGAGAGGGGTGTCTGTACCATCTCATTAAGAGTTTATATTGAGTTTCCCTAACTTGTATACATACTGAGCTTTTATGGGATTTAAGGAATATCATCCGCCAGTCTTTGTCTGTTAGGGAAATCCCGAGATCCCTTTCCCAGGCCAGCTGGAAGGGTGTGGTTTTCTGGGCTCCTGGAGTCTGCAGTAGTCTGTAAAGTGATGAGATTGTATGTTGGGGGGGGGCATGTAGCAACGCATAGCCTCTCGAACTGTGTCAATTCTCGTGAGGCTTGAAGATATCTACGTTCTGAGTATAAGAAGTGTCTAAGCTGTAGGTATTTCCAGAAGTCGTGTTGTGGGATTTCCCATTTTGATCGTATTTCCGAGAATTGTTTAACTCCCGAGGAGACTGCCAGCTGACCCACCCTAAAGAGACCCTCGAGGGCCCAGTCACGAAAATGGGAGGGTATTAGGCCGGGTTGGAAGTCGGGGTTAGCTAGAAAAGAGGTCAGTGGGCCAAAATCGGAAGAGAGGGAGGGCCAGCGGCGTGCTTTTTTTCCAGAAGGAAAGGGTCGAGGTGATTGTTGGGTGAGGGGATGGGGGTTTGGGTAGGGTGGGGAGCCAGGGAAAGATCTCTGGGAATTGTTGCATGTATAGCCCCTCTATAGCCACCCATTGTTTTGTGTCTCGACTCCTCGTCCAATCCAAAACCCTATTGAGCATTATTGCCCAATAGTAGCCTCTGATATCAGGTAACTGGAAACCACCACTTCGGGTGGAGCGAATCATAATGGATCGGCTGATTCTTGGTCGTCTCCGGGACCAAATAAATTGTTGTATCAAGAGTTGGATGGACCTGAACCAGGAGTCTGGGATTCGTATGGGGAGGGCCTGTAGTTTGTAGAGTAGTTTGGGGAGAGTATTCATCTTTACAACATTCACCCTCCCCAGCCAAGAGAGTGGTTTGAGATACCATCTGCTATAGTCCGCCCTGAGTGTTCGAAGGAGGGGGGCAAAGTTTAAAGTGTATAGACAAGACAGGTCGTTTGGCAGCTGTATTCCCAAGTAGGACAAGTGGGAGGCTTTCCAGGTAAAGGGGAAGGATCGCTTAAGTTTAGCTATTGTGTCGGGGGGGGGGGGGGGGGGTGGAAATGTTCAGGGCGCATGATTTGGACATGTTGATCTTAAAGTTGGAGAGTGTTCCAAAATGGGAAAGCTCCTGCATAAAGTGGGGGAGAGAGGAAACCGGGTGTGTTATTGTGGCCAGTAGATCGTCAGCAAACAGGGAAAGTTTGTGCTCTGTATCACCAATCCTCGGGCCCGTAATGTTATCATTGGCCCTAATAGCTCTAGCGAAAGCTTCGATACAGAGGACAAAGAGCAGGGGGGATAGTGGGCAGCCCTGTCGTGTCCCGTTGCTTATGGGAAAGGAGTCGGATAAAGATCCGTTTACTCGGACCCGAGCTGTGGGTGATCTATAAAGTCCCATTATTCTATCAAGCATCCGGGGGGCCCAATCCAATATGCTCCAGCACAGACCTCATAAAACCCCAACCGACCCTGTCGATAGCCTTTTCGGCGTCGGACAGCAGTACTGTGGGTGGACCACCCTGGGACGCGATGTGGATCAGGTTCAGTACCTTGGTGGTATTGTCCTTTGCCTCACGGTTCGGGACAAAGCCCACCTGGTCGTTATGGATTAGGGAAGGCAGGAATACGTTCAGTCTATTTGCCATTAGTTTTGCGAAAAGCTTGACATCGATGTTTAGGAGGGATATGGGCCTATAGCTGGAACACACCGAGGGGTCCTTACCGGGTTTGGGCAAGACAGAAATGTGTGCCTCCAAGGACTGGCTAGAGAAGTAGGTTTCTGCGGAAATTGAGTTAAAGGCTTGAAGAAGATAGGTGGATGTGAGATCTTTGAATTGTTTATAATAGGTGAGGGTGAAGCCGTCCGGCCCTGGGCTCTTTCCGGATGGCGTCATGGCCAGGGCAGTCTCCAGTTCTTGTTGGGTGAAAGGTAGTTCCAGAGTTTCCCTATCTGAAGGTGGTAGGACGGGGTAGGACACTTTTTCTAGATATGTCTTTGCTTGTAGTAAGTCGTAAGGGGTGGCAGTGCCGTCAGGTCGGTTCTCTAAGTTATATAAAAGGGAGTAGTATTGTTTGAAGCATGCCGCAATTTCTGGGGTTTTGAATCGGAGAGTATTCCCGAGATCTTTTATGTTGTCAATATACAAAGAGGAGCGTTGGGCCTTGAGAGCCTGGGCCAGGAGGCGACCAGGTTTATTACCCCACTGGTAATATTTGGAGTTGCATTTACGAACTGAAAGTTGGATACTATCAGTAAGGGTTTTCTTTAGCTGGGCCCGTGTATCCAGAAGTTCTAAGTAGTCAGATTCCGACAAAGTCGTTTTGTGCAGGGACTCAAAATGGTGGAGTCGGTCTAATAGTTTGGTGATTAGTGCTGACCTCTGCTTCTTCATAAATGTCCCCAACTGTATGAGCTTACCTCGTATGGTGCATTTATGTGCTTCCCACAGGGTGATCTTTGAGACATCGTCGGTGTCGTTTATGGAGAAGAATTCAGCCAGAGCTTTTTCAATTTCACCCTTGCAATATTGGTCTTGCAGCAATGACTCATTAAGACGCCAGGTCCATTGACCTGGGGTAGTCTGGGGGGTCGAAAGCGTCATGTGCACTGGGGCGTGGTCAGACCAGGTTATCGAACCAATGGAGGAGTCTATTAATAAGTATGTATATATATATATATATATATATATATATATAATTCTCACACAGTTGATTCCTCCCTGTGTGAAGCATGAGCTTAGGAGGTTGTCTCAATTAACCTGTCCCAAGACGCTATCTTTCCCCCCTGGGTGACGGAGCCACAGGAGCCATCTCACAATTATATACTGAGGTGGCTACTTATGAAGGACTCACGAGACTGTGAGGGAGACCCCTCCGAATGATTTAACTCCCCTTTCTATTTCGACAAAACATATTGGGTAGCAGGGATAACCAAGTCAGTTAAGGGTTTCAGTAAACATTTGGATATGTCCAGTAAGCACCACAGACAGTTTATAAGAGTAAAGAACGTCCTGTACCACAAAATCTTCAGTCAGATGAATCGTGAGATGAACTTCTTTCTCAGAATGGAGCTGAAGAGTCTATGTAAAAACTCCCACCTCTCCAAAGGCTTAATATCCCAATTTCTCTAACGTCCTAGTGGATGCTGGGGACTCCGAAAGGACCATGGGGAATAGCGGCTCCGCAGGAGACTGGGCACAAAGTAAAAGCTTTAGGACTAGCTGGTGTACACTGGCTCCTCCCCCTATGACCCTCCTCCAAGCCTCAGTTAAGATTTTGTGCCCGAACGAGAAGGGTGCAATCTAGGTGGCTCTCCTGAGCTGCTTAGAGTAAAAGTTTAAATAGGTTTTTTATTTTCAGTGAGACCTGCTGGCAACAGGCTCACTGCATCGAGGGACTAAGGGGAGAAGGAGCGAACTCACCTGCGTGCAGAGTGGATTGGGCTTCTTAGGCTACTGGACATTAGCTCCAGAGGGACGATCACAGGCCCAGCCATGGATGGGTCCCGGAGCCGCGCCGCCGGCCCCCTTACAGATGCTGAAGCAAGAAGAGGTCCATAAATCGGCGGCAGAAGACTTTCCTGTCTTCATAAGGTAGCGCACAGCACTGCAGCTGTGCGCCATTGCTCTCAGCACACTTCACACTTCGGTCACTGAGGGTGCAGGACGCTGGGGGGGGGGCGCCCTGGGAAGCAATGAATTTACCTTATTTGGCAAAAAATACATCACATATAGCTCCTGGGCTATATGGATGTATTTAACCCCTGCCAGTTTTCCAGAAAAAAGCGGGAGAAGAGCCCGCCGTGAAGGGGGCGGGGCCTATCTCCTCAGCACACAGCGCCTTTTTTCCCACACAGCTCCGCTGGTAGGAAGGCTCCCAGAATCTCCCCTGCATCCTGCAACTACAGAAACAGGGTAAAAAAAGAGAGGGGGGCACTTATTTGGCAAAATAACAGATATAAGCAGCTATAAGGGATAGACACTTATTGTAAGGTTGTCCCTATACATATATAGCGCTCTGGTGTGTGCTGGCAAACTCTCCCTCTGTCTCCCCAAGGGGCTAAGTGGGTCCTGTCCTCTATCAGAGCATTCCCTGTGTGTGTGCTGGGTGTCGGTACGTGTGTGTCGACATGTATGAGGAGGAAAATGATGTGGAGGCGGAGCAATTGCCTATAATGGTGATGTCACCCCCTAGGGAGTCGACACCTGAATGGATGGCCGTAATTAAGGAATTACGTGACAGTGTCGGCACGTTACAGAAAACTGTTGACGACATGAGACAGCCGGCAGCTCAGTTAGTGCCTGTCTAGGCGTCTCAAACACCGTCAGGGGCTATTAAACGCCCGTTACCTCAGTGGGTCGACACGGACCCAGACACAGACACTGACTCCAGTGTCGACGGTGAAGAAACAAACGTATTTTCCAGTAGGGCCACACGTTACATGATCACGGCAATGAAGGAGGTTTTGCACATCTCTGATACTGCAAGTACCACAAAAAGGGGTATTATGTGGGGTGTGAAAAAACTACCCGTAGTTTTTCCTGAATCAGATGAATTGAATGAAGTGTGTGATGAAGCGTGGGTTACCCCCGACAAAAAACTGCTAATTTCTAAAAAATTATTGGCACTATATCCCTTCCCACCAGAGGTTAGGGCTCGTTGGGAAACACCCCCTAGGGTGGATAAGGCGCTCACACGCTTATCAAAACAAGTGGCGTTACCGTCTCCAGAAACGGCCGCCCTTAAGGAGCCAGCAGATAGGAGGCTGGAAAATATCCTTAAAAGTATATACACACATACTGGTGTTATACTGCGACCAGCAATAGCCTCAGCCTGGATGTGCAGTGCTGGGGTGGCTTGGTCGGATTCCCTGACTGAAAATATTGATACCCTGGACAGGGACAATATATTATTGACTATAGAGCATTTAAAGGATGCATTCCTATATATGCGAGATGCACAGAGAGACATTTGCACTCTGGCATCAAGAGTAAGTGCGATGTCCATTTCTGCCAGAAGAGGATTATGGACGCGACAGTGGTCAGGGGATGCGGATTCCAAACGGCATATGGAAGTATTGCCGTATAAAGGGGAGGAGTTATTTGGGGGCGGTCTATCGGACCTGGTGGCCACGGCAACGGCTGGGAAATCCACCTTTTTTACCCCAAGTCACCTCGCAGCAGAAAAAGATACCGCCTTTTCAGGCTCAGTCCTTTCGTCCCCATAAGGGCAAGCGGGCAAAAGGCCACTCATATCTGCCCCGGGGCAGAGGAAGGGGAAAAAGACTGCAACAGACAGCTTCTTCCCACGACCAGAAGCCCTCCCCCGCTTCTGCCAAGTCCTCAGCATGACGCTGGGGCCTTACAAGCGGACTCAGGCACGGTGGGGGCCCGTCTCAAGAATTTCAGCGCGCAGTGGGCTCACTCGCAAGTGGACCCCTGGATCCTGCAGGTAGTATCTCAGGGGTACAAATTGGAATTCGAGACGTCTCCCCCTCGCCGGTTCCTGAAGTCTGCTTTACCAACGTCTACCCCCGACAGGGAGGCGGTATTGGAAGCCATTCACAAGCTGTATTCCCAGCAAGTGATAATCAAGGTACCCCTCCTACAACAGGAAAAGGGGTATTACTCCACGCTGTTTGTGGTACCGAAGCCGGACGGCTCGGTGAGACCCATTTTAAATCTGAAAGCCTTGAACACTTACATAAAAAGGTTCAAGTTCAAGATGGAGTCACTCAGAGCAGTGATAGCGAACCTGGAAGAAGGGGACTACATGGTGTCTCTGGACATCAAGGATGCTTACCTCCATGTCCCAATTTGCCCTTCTCACCAAGGGTACCTCAGGTTTGTGGTACAGAACTGTCACTATCAGTTTCAGACGCTGCCGTTTGGATTGTCCACGGCACCCCGGGTCTTTACCAAGGTAATGGCCGAAATGATGATTCTTCTTCGAAGAAAAGGCGTCTTAATTATCCCTTACTTGGACGATCTCCTGATAAGGGCACGGTCCAGAGAACAGTTAGAGGTCGGAGTAGCACTATCTCAAATAGTACTACGACAGCACGGATGGATTCTAAATATTCCAAAATCGCAGCTGATTCCGACGACACGTCTGCTGTTCCTAGGGATGATTCTGGACACAGTACAGAAAAAGGTGTTTCTCCCGGAAGAGAAAGCCAGGGAGTTATCCGACCTAGTCAGGAAACTCCTAAGACCAGGCCAGGTGTCAGTGCATCAGTGCACAAGGGTCCTGGGAAAGATGGTGGCTTCTTACGAAGCGATTCCATTCGGCAGATTCCACGCAAGAACTTTTCAGTTGGATCTGCTAGACAAATGGTCCGGATCGCATCTTCAAATGCATCAGCGGATTACCCTGTCTCCAAGGACAAGGGTGTCTCTCCTGTGGTGGTTACAGAGTGCTCATCTCCTAGAGGGCCGCAGATTCGGCATTCAGGATTGGGTCCTGGTGACCACGGATGCCAGCCTGAGAGGCTGGGGAGCAGTCACACAGGGAAAAAATTTCCAGGGCTTGTGGTCAAGCATGGAAACGTCACTTCACATAAATATCCTGGAACTAAGGGCCATTTACAATGCCCTAAGTCAGGCAAGGCCTCTGCTTCAGGGTCAGCCAGTATTGATCCAGCCGGACAACATCACGGCAGTCGCCCACGTAAACAGACAGGGCGGCACAAGAAGCAGGAGGGCAATGACGGAAGTGACAAGGATTCTTCGCTGGGCGGAAAATCATGTGATAGCACTGTCAGCAGTGTTCATTCCGGGAGTGGACAACTGGGAAGCAGACTTCCTCAGCAGACACGATCTTCACCCGGGGGAGTGGGGACTTCACCCAGAAGTCTTCCACATGATTGTGAACCGTTGGGAAAAACCAAAGGTGGACATGATGGCGTCTCGCCTCAACAAAAAACTGGACAGATATTGCTCCAGGTCAAGGGACCCTCAGGCAATAGCTGTGGACGCTCTGGTAACACCGTGGGTGTACCGGTCAGTGTATGTGTTCCCTCCTCTTCCTCTCATACCAAAAGTACTGAGAATCATAAGAAGGAGAGGAGTAAAGACTATACTCGTGGCTCCGGATTGGCCAAGAAGGACTTGGTACCCGGAAATTCAAGAGATGCTCACGGAAGACCCGTGGCCTCTACCTCTAAGACAGGACCTGCTCCAGCAGGGACCATGTCTGTTCCAAGACTTACCGCGGCTGCGTTTGACGGCATGGCGGTTGAACGCCGGATCCTGAAGGAAAAAGGCATTCCGGATGAAGTCATCCCTACCCTGATCAAAGCCAGGAAGGATGTAACCGTACAACATTATCACCGTATTTGGCGTAAATATGTTGCGTGGTGCGAGGCCAGGAAGGCCCCTACGGAGGAATTTCAACTGGGTCGATTCCTGCATTTCCTGCAAACAGGACTGTCTATGGGCCTCAAATTAGGGTCCATTAAGGTTCAAATTTCGGCCCTGTCGATATTCTTCCAAAAAGAACTAGCTTCTGTTCCTGAAGTTCAGACGTTTGTCAAGGGAGTACTGCATATACAGCCTCCTTTTGTGCCTCCAGTGGCACCTTGGGATCTCAATGTAGTGTTGGGATTCCTAAAATCACATTGGTTTGAACCACTCACCACTGTGGACTTGAAATATCTCACATGGAAAGTGGTAATGCTGTTAGCCCTGGCTTCAGCCAGGCGTGTATCAGAATTGGCGGCTTTATCCTATAAAAGCCCTTACCTAATTTTTCATACGGACAGGGCAGAATTGAGGACTCGTCCTCAATTTCTCCCTAAGGTGGTTTCAGCATTTCACTTAAACCAACCTATTGTGGTGCCTGCGGCTACTAGGGACTTGGAGGATTCCAAGTTGCTGGACGTAGTCAGGGCCCTGAAAATATATGTTTCCAGGACGGCTGGAGTCAGAAAATCTGACTCGCTGTTTATCCTGTATGCACCCAACAAGCTGGGTGCTCCTGCTTCTAAGCAGACGATTGCTCGTTGGATTTGTAGTACAATTCAGCTTGCACATTCTGTGGCAGGCCTGCCACAGCCAAAATCTATAAAAGCCCATTCCACACGGAAAGTGGGCTCATCTTGGGCGGCTGCCCGAGGGGTCTCGGCTTTACAACTTTGCCGAGCTGCTACTTGGTCAGGGGCAAACACGTTTGCTAAATTCTACAAATTTGATACCCTGGCTGAGGAGGACCTGGAGTTCTCTCATTCGGTGCTGCAGAGTCATCCGCACTCTCCCGCCCGTTTGGGAGCTTTGGTATAATCCCCATGGTCCTTTCGGAGTCCCCAGCATCCACTAGGACGTTAGAGAAAATAAGAATTTACTTACCGATAATTCTATTTCTCATAGTCCGTAGTGGATGCTGGGCGCCCATCCCAAGTGCGGATTGTCTGCATTACTTGTACATAGTTATTGTTACAAAAATCGGGTTATTGTTGTTGTGAGCCATCTTTTCAGAGGCTCCTTCTGTTATCATGCTGTTAACTGGGTTCAGATCACAAGTTGTACGGTGTGATTGGTGTGGCTGGTAAGAGTCTTACCCGGGATTCAAAATCCTTCCTTATTGTGTACGCTCGTCCGGGCACAGTATCCTAACTGAGGCTTGGAGGAGGGTCATAGGGGGAGGAGCCAGTGCACACCAGCTAGTCCTAAAGCTTTTACTTTGTGCCCAGTCTCCTGCGGAGCCGCTATTCCCCATGGTCCTTTCGGAGTCCCCAGCATCCACTACGGACTATGAGAAATAGAATTATCGGTAAGTAAATTCTTATTTTTACTCCCTTCTACTAGATTCTTCCCTTCCCTCTTCCTGGTCCCACGAACTCGCTTGGGCGAGAGAACTACACACTTCCGAGGTAGAGGTTTTACTCCCTTCTACTAGATTCTTCCCTTCCCTCTTCCTGGTCCCACGAACTCGCTTGGGCAAGAGAACTACACACTTCCGAGGTAGAGGTTGCGGCAAGCAACCAGCCGTTTCTTGTCGTCAGAATCCAAAGTCTGCAGAATAGACCGTGGCATGACTATCTCCCTTCCACCGGGTCCCAAGTACGGTGGGAGCATGGCTTCGAAAATTTCAAGATGCCTGGTTCAAAATTTCAGACACTGCCTCCCTAGGGTACATGCTAGATTTCGAAGCTTTGCCGCCAAAATAATATTTTACATTGTATCTTCCAATTCTTCTGGACAAACGTGTAGCCCTTCAAGGTGCAATACAGACCTTAGTGGAATTGGCAGTGTTAATGCCGGTACCACTGCTTCAACGAAAGAAGGGTTACTATTCCAATCATTAAATCAGTTTCTGACTTTACCGGTTCAAAATGGAGTTACTCAACTCAGTGATTTCGAGCCTGGAATTAAAGAAATTTATGATATCTTGGACATCAAGGATGCATATCTCCACATTCCGATCTGGGATCCTTACCAAGCGTTTTTCAGGTTCGCGATTCAAGAAGATAATTTCAGTTCATAGCCTTACCATTCGGACTGTCCACAGCACCCAGAGTATTTACCAAGGTCATGTCAGTGATTGCTCACCTCAGATCATTGGGAGTCACAATAATACCATACCTCTGCAAAGCTCCATCCGATCACATTCCACAGGAGCATGGATGGATAATCAATTTTCGGAAATCCTACCTTCAGCCCTCAAAACGTATCCAGTTTCTCAGTGTGATCTTAAACAACAATGTACAGAGAGTCTTCTTACTGCAAGACCAAGCTCTGAGTATACAAAGATTAGTCCAGGCTGTTCTCAAGCCACGGCTGATATCAGTCCATCTATGCATTCATATGCTGGGGTAAAGGGTAGCGGCCTTTGAAGCTGTGGAGTTCGGCCCTTTCCATTCACGTCCCTTCCAGCTGGACCTGTTTTACATCAATGGTCGGGGTCGAATCTGCACCTTCAACTGTTGGTTTGTCTAAAACCAGAGACCCGAATATTGCTTCTTTGGTGTCTCCAACTGCCCAATCTCACTGTCGATAGGCTGTTCTGTATATGGGAATGGACGCTTCTAACGATGGACGCCAGCCTCAGAGGATGGAGCTTGGTTGTGTTGGACTTCCATCCTTAGCGCCACTGGTCTCCACAAAAATCACTGTCAATAAATGTGTTGGAACTGAGAGCGATCTACAATGCGCTAGTACAAGCCGCGCACATTCTTCGATCCACTGCAGTAAAGGTTCAATCGGACAATGCAACTGCTATAGCATACGTAAACAAACAAGGCAGAACTTTCAGTCGCATGGCGATACAAGAGGTAACACGCTTTCTCCAGTGGGCAGAACGCAAAGCAGTAATTCGCTCTGCGGTGTTCATTCCAGGAGTGGACAATTGGGAACCCCACTATCTCAGCCGGCAGGATCTCCATCCAGGAGAATGAGAACTTCACCAAGCGGTATTCGAAGCCCTGATACAACACTGAGGATGTCCAGAGGTGGATCTCGTGGCGTCCCAACTCAAGCATCAGCTTCCTCGATATATTTCCAGGACACCGGATCCTCAAGTGTAAACTGTGGACGCTCTGGCTGTGCCTTGGCCGTGAGATCTAGTATACGTATTTCCTCCTTTCCCTCTTTTGTCTCGGATCGTCAAGACAATCAAGCGAGAGCCACTCATGATGATCCTGGTGGCCTCTGAGGACTTGGTTTTCAGACCTGCGCTCTCGTCTGGCGGACTATCCTTGGCCTAGTCCTCTGCGTCCGGATCTACTGTAACAAGGACCCTTCGTGCATCCAGACTTACCACGACTACGTTTAATGGGATGGCTACAGATCCTAAAACGCAAAGGTTCCGGAGAGTGTGATTCCCACAATGTTGTGGGCACGGAAACCAGTGATGGCAGCCCACTATCATCGCATCTGGCGGTCTTATATTTCTTTCTGTGACCGAAAGGGGTTTCCATTGGATTCCTTTCGTGTCTCACAGTTCTTGCTATTTTTTCACGCAGGTTTGGATTCCGAACTCCAGCTAGGATCCCTGAAAGTTCAGGTACCTGCTTTATCGATTTTCTTTCAGAAACGCCTAGTGCTCCTGCCGGATGGGCATCCTTTTCTACAAGACGTTTTGTGGGTACAGCCTCTGTTTGTTCCACCTACAGCTCCTTGGGATATAAATTTGCTGCTGGATTTTCTTGTCATCCTATTTTGAGTCCTTGGATGAAGCAGACATTAAATATCTTGCTTTGAAGACTGTTTTTCTACTAGCCATGGCTTCAGCCCTTAGGGTATCTGAATTGAGTGCTTTGTCTTGCAAACCTCCCTACTTGGTTTTTCATCCTGATAGGGCAGAGTTATGAACACATGCTTTCTTTCTTCCTAAGGTCTTGTCTGTTTTTTCATATCAGCCTATCGTGGTATCATCTTTAAGATTCTGGAACTCCTTCTACTCTGGATGTAGTGAGAACTTTGAAGATTTACATAGATTGTACAGCATCTTTACAGAAGCCTGATGCTTTATTCATACTTTATGATCTCCCACGTCGGGGGTGGCCTGCTACTGAACAGACCATGACCCGCTGGATTCGGTTAACAATTCTTCAGGCCTATCTCCACCAATCTATACTACCTCCATTATCCATTGCTGCCCACTACATGCTCAGTTGGGTCTTTGTGGGCCACTAGTAGGGGGGCTACCGTGTCTCAGCTCTGTCGAGCAGCCACTTGATTCAGTATTCATACGTTTACTAAATTCGACAAGTTCGATACTTTTGCGGCTTCATCTTCACGGTTTGGCCATCTTGTTTTGCAAGTTCCTCAGCGATCTCCCACCCAGCGGGGAAACTTTGGGACGTCCCCACAGTCTTGAAGTTATGCCAGTGGCTGACAGAAAAAGGACGATTTTGATACTTACCGATAAATCCCTTTTGCCATAGGTGACACTGGCTGCCCACCCGTCACTGTTCTCTTGCCTTCATTGTTGTTCTGTTGTGTTTAATTGTTATGTGCTCTCGTCCCTCGCATAGTTCTGTTATCCTGTTCCCGTCTCCTCTCGGTTAATTCTTAACTGAGCAATAGAGGGGGAGGAGCCGGTTTCACTTCTAGATTATTTAAAGTGCCAGCTCCTTGTAAAGCCACCATCATCATCCCATGGTCTTGAAGTTGTGCCAATGTCCCCTTTTGCTTCCGAAAAAGGGATTTACCAAAATCCTCCTATTATTCATACATACTCTTGCTGAGGAGTTTTTGTTTCAACACTGTTAATTTTTAGATTGGCATTGAAATCAATGTGTAATTGTTAGCCACACATACATGCATTTAATACATGCATTTGAATGATCTGTTCAGTAACGGTCATTACTGTATTCTGGTGTTTACTGAAGAAAATTAAAATATAACAACAAGATGAGTCCTGTTTGATGGTCTGACAGTCATTGGAATGCTCTGGTTTACAGCTACAAGTGCATTTCTTTTATATAATAGGTTTATGTTACAGAGCAGTCATGGTTTCTGAAACCTCAGCAATTTGGCTTCTGCGTATAGGTTTGGCTTCTGTAACTGCCACTGAGAAACAACCCTTCAGACCTTGGGTTGGGAACATATAATGAAATTACTAAGACATTTAAAAGTGAATTATTAGCCCAGTAACAGATTAAAAAAAATCTTTCATCTAGTCTTTTGTCAAGGCCTGGAAGCCTGCGCAGGATCTTCTTATTTATATACAAGACACTGGTAAAGCCCGGTACACACGGGCAGAGATGTGTGCAGAGCGATCTATCACAGACCACTCAGCACATATCTCTCCCCTGCTCAGCACAGTGCGATGTGTGTTGAGCGAGGGAGCGGACAGGGGGGCTGCTCATTTCACCCAGCGGGTGAAATGAGCGATGTGCTAGTTTGTGCCTGCATACAGGCCAATCTAGTTGGGCCGCGCATCGTTATTGCTGTAGGGAATACGCACGGAGAGATCCGTGCTTAACTTCCAAGAAATCTAGTCAGATTGCTTAGATTTTAAGCACGGATCTCTCCATGTGTACCCCCCCTAAAGGTGGTGTGTTACAACAGAGCTTATCCAGATAAAACACAAAATAAAGTATATCTTTCATTAGTGCTCATGCAGCTTTATGTGAAGGGTGAATTCTATGCAGCTTGGTTCAGGACATAGGTTTTCAATCTGCGTCCCTCCAGCTGATGTGGAGCTGCACATCCCAGCATGCCCTGCCTCAGTTTCAGCATGCCTTAATAGCAAAACTGTGGCAGAGCATGCTGGGATGTGTAGTTCCACAGCAGCTGGAGGGCCGCAAGTTGAAGTCCCATGGAGTGTAGTTACAATTTCAACATTTATAAATATCGACATGAAATAATATTTAAAGGATTATAACAGTGTTGGCTTTAGAAGTTGAAGCAGAATTCTTTCTGATCTCGTTATTAGCATGTCTGCATGCTGTGTTCAACATAAGTTTCCCCGTTCTCATTGTTGACGTTATTAACGTCTCAAACACCAAACCCCTTGGTACTGTTACATACTTAATTAAATCACAAACACTATAAATAGTGCATGTGTATGTTGTCTTTTCTGTATGTTTAGATACCAGTACATTAACATGGTATACATAGTTCTTGATTTTCTCTGACGTCCTAGTGGATGCTGGGAACTCCGTAAGGACCATGGGGAATAGCGGCTCCGCAGGAGACTGGGCACAAAAGTAAAAGCTTTAGGACTACCTGGTGTGCACTGGCTCCTCCCCCTATGACCCTCCTCCAAGCCTCAGTTAGATTTTTGTGCCCGGCCGAGAAGGGTGCACACTAGGGGCTCTCCTGAGCTTCTTAGTGAAAGTTTAGGTTTTTTATTTTCAGTGAGACCTGCTGGCAACAGGCTCACTGCATCGAGGGACTAAGGGGAGAAGAAGCGAACTCACCTGAGTGCAGAGTGGATTGGGCTTCTTAGGCTACTGGACACCATTAGCTCCAGAGGGACCGAACACAGGCCCAGCCTCGGAGCTCGGTCCCAGAGCCGCGCCGCCGGCCCCCTTACAGAGCCAGAAGCAAGAAGAGGTCCGGAAAAATCGGCGGCAGAAGACATCAGTCTTCAACAAGGTAGCGCACAGCACTGCAGCTGTGCGCCATTGTTACTCAGGCACACTTCACACTCCGGTCACTGAGGGTGCAGGGCGCTAGGGGGGGGCGCCCTGAGCAGCAATGTAAAACACCTTGGATTGCATAAATACACCACATATAACCCCCAGGGCTATATGGATGTATTTTAACCCCTGCCAGAACTCACCAAAAAAGCGGGAGAAAAGGCCGCCGAGAAGGGGGCGGAGCCTATCTCCTCAGCACACGGGCGCCATTTTCCATCACAGCTCCGCTGGAAGGACGTCTCCCTGACTCTCCCCTGCAGTCCTGCACTACAGAAAAGGGTAAAAAAGAGAGGGGGGCACTAATTTGGCGCAGTTTTGATACTAACAGCTATAAAGGGAAAAGCACATTTTATAGTGGTATTCCTGTCTATATATAGCGCTCTGGTGTGTGCTGGCATACTCTCCCTCTGTCTCCCCAAAGGGCTAGTGGGGTCCTGTCCTCTATCAGAGCATTCCCTGTGCGTGTGCGGTGTGTCGGTACGATTGTGTCGACATGTTTGAGTAGGAAAATGAGATGGAGGCGGAGCAATTGCCTATTATACAGTTGTCACCCCCTAGGGAGTCGACACCTGAGTGGATGAGCTTATGGAAGGAATTGCGTGACAGTGTCAGCTCTTTACGACAGACAGTTGACGACATGAGACAGCCGGCTACTCAGCTTGTGCCTGTCCAGGGGTCTCAAATGCCATCAGGGGCTTTAAAACGCCCGTTACCTCAAATGGCAGACACAGACACGGATACTGACTCCAGTGTCGATGATGAGGAGACATACGTGACTTCCACTAGGGCCACACGTTACATGATTGAAGCAATGAAAAATGTATTGCATATCTCTGATAATACAAGTACCACTAAAAAGGGTATTATGTTTGGTGAGAAAAAACTGCCTGTAGTTTTTCCTGTATCCGAGGAATTAAATGAAGTGTGTGATGAGGCGTGGGTTTCCCCCGATAAAAAACTGATAATTCCTAAAAGGTTATTGGCATCGTACCCTTTCCCGCCAGAGGATAGGGCACGTTGGGAAACACCCCCTAGGGTGGATAAAGCGCTCACACGCTTGTCTAAACAGGTAGCACTACCCTCTCCTGATACGGCCGCCCTAAAGGAACCTGCCGATAGAAAGCTGGAGAATATCCTAAAATGTATATACTCTCACACGGGTGTTATACTGCGACCAGCAATCGCCTCAGCCTGGATGTGCAGTGCGGGCCTGGCGTGGTCGGATTCCCTGACTGAAAATATTGATACCCTAGATAGGGACAGTATATTACTGACTATAGAGCATTTGAAGGATGCATTTCTATATATGCGTGATGCACAGAGGGATATTTGCCGACTGGCATCAAGAGTTAGCGCGCTGTCCATTTCTGCAAGAAGAGGTTTATGGACGCGGCAGTGGTCAGGCGATGCGGATTCTAAAAGGCACATGGAAGTATTGCCTTATAAGGGGGAGGAGTTATTTGGGGTAGGTCTATCAGACCTGGTAGCCACGGCAACTGCTGGAAAAACCCCATTTTTACCCCAGGTAGCTTCTCAACCTAAGAAGACGCCGTATTATCAGGCGCAGTCCTTTCGACCCCATAAGGGCAAGCGGGCAAAAGGCGCCTCATTTCTGCACCGTGGCAGAGGGAGAGGGAAAAGGCTGCAACAAACAGCCAGTTCCCAGGAACAAAAGCCCTCTCCCACCTCCGCAAAGTCCTCAGCATGACGCTGGGGCTTTACAAGCGGACTCAGGCACGGTGGGGGCCCGTCTCAAGAAGTTCAGTGCGCAGTGGGCCCACTCGCAAGTGGACCCCTGGATCCTTCAAGTGGTATCTCAGGGGTACAAATTGGAATTCGAGACGTCCCCCCCTCGCCATTTTCTAAAGTCTGCTTTACCGACGTCTCCCTCAGACAGGGAGGCAGTATTGGAAGCCATTCACAAGCTGTATTCCCAGCAGGTGATAATCAAGGTACCCCTCCTACAACAGGGAAAAGGGTACTATTCCACACTATTTGTGGTACCGAAGCCGGACGGCTCGGTGAGACCAATTTTAAACCTAAAATCCTTGAACACTTACAAAGGTTCAAATTCAAGATGGAGTCACTCAGAGCAGTGATTGCAAACCTGGAAGAAGGGGACTATATGGTGTCTCTGGACATCAAAGATGCTTACCTACATGTCCCAATTTACCCTTCTCACCAAGGGTACCTCAGGTTTGTGGTACAGAACTGTCACTATCAGTTTCAGACGCTGCCGTTTGGATTGTCCACGGCACCCAGGGTCTTTACCAAGGTAATGGCCGAAATGATGATACTCCTTCGAAGGAAGGGAGTTTTAGTTATCCCTTACTTGAACGATCTCCTGATAAGGGCAAGATCCAGGGAACAGTTGGAAGTCGGGGTAGCACTATCTCAGATAGTGCTGTGCCAGCACGGTTGGATTCTCAATCTTCCAAAATCACAGCTGATCCCGACGACACGACTTCTATTCCTAGGGATGATCCTGGACACAGTCCAGAAAAAGGTGTTTCTCCCGGAGGAGAAAGCCAGGGAGTTATCCGAACTAGTCAGAAATCTCCTAAAACCAGGCCAAGTCTCAGTGCATCAATGCACAAGGGTCCTGGGAAAGATGGTGGCTTCTTACGAAGCAATCCCATTCGGCAGATTCCACGCAAGAACCTTCCAGTGGGATCTGCTAGACAAATGGTCCGGGTCGCATCTTCAGATGCATCAGCGGATAATCTTGTCACCAAGGACAAGGGTGTCTCTCCTGTGGTGGTTGCAGAGTGCTCATCTTCTAGAGGGCCGCAGATTCGGCATTCAGGACTGGGTCCTGGTGACCACGGATGCCAGCCTGAGAGGCTGGGGAGCAGTCACACAGGGAAGAAATTTCCAGGGCTTGTGGTCAAGCCTGGAGACATTACTTCACATAAATATCCTGGAGCTAAGGGCCATCTACAATGCTCTAAGCCTAGCAAGACCTCTGCTTCAAGGTCAGCCGGTACTGATCCAGTCAGACAACATCACGGCAGTCGCCCACGTAAACAGACAGGGCGGCACGAGAAGCAGGAGGGCAATGACAGAAGTTGCAAGGATTCTCCGCTGGGCGAAAAATCATGTGATAGCACTGTCAGCAGTGTTCATTCCGGGAGTGGACAACTGGGAAGCAGACTTCCTCAGCAGACACGACTTCCACCCGGGGGAGTGGGGACTTCACCCAGAAGTCTTCCACATGATTGTGAACCGTTGGGAAAAACCAAAGGTGGACATGATGGCGTCCCGCCTCAACAAAAAACTAGACAGGTATTGCGCCAGGTCAAGGGACCCTCAGGCAATAGCTGTGGACGCTCTGGTAACACCGTGGGTGTACCAGTCAGTGTATGTGTTCCCTCCTCTGCCTCTCATACCCAAGGTACTGAGAATCATAAGAAGGAGAGGAGTAAGGACTATACTCGTGGCTCCGGATTGGCCAAGAAGGACTTGGTACCCGGAACTTCAAGAGATGCTCACAGAGGACCCGTGGCCTCTACCTCTAAGAAAGGACCTGCTCCAGCAGGGACCCTGTCTGTTCCAAGACTTACCGCGGCTGCGTTTGACGGCATGGCGGTTGAACGCCGGATCCTGAAGGAAAAAGGCATTCCGGATGAAGTCATCCCTACCCTGATCAAAGCCAGGAAGGATGTAACCATACAGCATTATCACCGTATTTGGCGTAAATATGTTGCGTGGTGCGAGGCCAGGAAGGCCCCTACAGAGGAATTTCAACTGGGTCGTTTCCTGCATTTCCTGCAAACAGGACTGTCTATGGGCCTAAAATTAGGGTCCATTAAGGTTCAAATTTCGGCCCTGTCGATTTTCTTCCAGAAAGAACTGGCTTCAGTTCCTGAAGTTCAGACGTTTGTCAAGGGGGTACTGCATATACAGCCTCCTTTTGTGCCTCCAGTGGCACCTTGGGATCTCAATGTAGTTTTGGGGTTCCTAAAATCACATTGGTTTGAACCACTCTCCACTGTAGACTTAAAATATCTCACTTGGAAAGTGGTAATGCTGTTAGCCCTGGCTTCAGCCAGGCGTGTCTCAGAATTGGCGGCTTTATCCTATAAAAGCCCTTACCTAATTTTTCATACGGACAGGGCAGAATTGAGGACTCGTCCTCAATTTCTCCCTAAGGTGGTTTCAGCGTTTCACTTGAACCAGCCTATTGTGGTACCTGCGGCTACTAGGGACTTGGAGGACTCCAAGTTGCTGGACGTAGTCAGGGCCCTGAAAATATGTTTCCAGGACGGCTGGAGTCAGGAAATCTGACTCGCTGTTTATCCTGTATGCACCCAACAAGCTGGGTGCTCCTGCTTCTAAGCAAACTATTGCTCGTTGGATTTGTAGTACAATTCAGCTTGCACATTCTGTGGCAGGCCTGCCACAGCCAAAATCTGTAAAAGCCCATTCCACAAGGAAGGTGGGCTCATCTTGGGCGGCTGCCCGAGGGGTCTCGGCTTTACAACTTTGCCGAGCAGCTACTTGGTCAGGGGCAAACACGTTTGCTAAATTCTACAAATTTGATACCCTGGCTGAGGAGGACCTGGAGTTCTCTCATTCGGTGCTGCAGAGTCATCCGCACTCTCCCGCCCGTTTGGGAGCTTTGGTATAATCCCCATGGTCCTTACGGAGTTCCCAGCATCCACTAGGACGTCAGAGAAAATAAGAATTTACTTACCGATAATTCTATTTCTCGTAGTCCGTAGTGGATGCTGGGCGCCCATCCCAAGTGCGGATTGTCTGCAATACTTGTACATAGTTATTGTTACAAAAATCGGGTTATTATTGTTGTGAGCCATCTTTTCAGAGGCTCCTCTATTATCATGCTGTTAACTGGGTTCAGATCACAGGTTGTACGGTGTGATTGGTGTGGCTGGTATGAGTCTTACCCGGGATTCAAAATCCTTCCTTATTGTGTACGCTCGTCCGGGCACAGTATCCTAACTGAGGCTTGGAGGAGGGTCATAGGGGGAGGAGCCAGTGCACACCAGGTAGTCCTAAAGCTTTTACTTTTGTGCCCAGTCTCCTGCGGAGCCGCTATTCCCCATGGTCCTTACGGAGTTCCCAGCATCCACTACGGACTACGAGAAATAGAATTATCGGTAAGTAAATTCTTATTTTATATTGCAAATTTATCTTTATAATAAAAGCGCACCCTGACCTAACTAAACCTACAGTTCACACACTGAAACATTGATGTCCATTATAAGATGCCTATTCTCCACTGACAGCATACAGCTGTGGGCTGTGTGCCTTTAAACATTCCCTGCTGAGTGACTGACTAGAGATGTAATATGTGACTGTAGGGGTTCAGTATGGTTTACCGGCTTCTGGGATGCCAGCCGGCAATATACAGACAGCGGCATCCTGGCCTACAGCGGGATGAACACGAAGAGTCCCCTTGTGGACTCGCTGCTGGTTCGGTGGCTCCCTGCGCTCGCCGCAGGTTGTATTCCCATTCTATGGGTGTCATGGACATCCACGAGTAGGAATTAGTCCTGGTGCTCCGGCGGCCGGGATCCCGGCGTCTATCCTGACCACCGGGATCCCGACAGACGGTAAATTAAACGTATGCCGTATGTAGCATGTGTTGGATTATTTTGTTTTCTAATTGAAATCCACTTCTTACTCCTTTAGCTCCAGCACATAGTCAGTGATGAAATCTGTGTGCAGGTGACAGATCTCTACCTCTCTGAGAGCGGCTGCAATGCTACAGGGGGTTTACTGGGTACCCAAGCATCCCGCAGCCTTGGTGAGGCCAACTACCAGCGGAAGGCTGAACAGCTGATGGCTGATGAGAATTGTTTTAAGGTGAGTAGCTCATTCTCTGTTTTTTTTTGTGTGTGATTGTGGGACAGTAGTCATGTAAAGTACAATGGCACTGCAGTGGCTCTTGTTCAGGTGCCATTGTTCTTGTAGAAAGGATTCCCTTAAAAGTGGTTTCCAGTTCTTTATACAAACATATTTGCAAGCATTGTTAAAATTTGTGAGAATTAAGAAGCTTGAAATTTTCCTGTATAGGGAAGCAATAATTGAATTGTTCTCTTTATTCGTATGACTGGAGAAGTTGGGCATCTGTATATTATGTAAGGTTCAAACATGCCCAAAAGTGCTCGCTTGCCACATAGTGCTCCGAGCAATTTTTTTGCGAGTTCGGCTGAAACCTGCCTGCGAAGGGTGCAAGATCGGGTGCTGTTGCCGGTGTTAAAACGCAGCCGCAACGGCAGTTTGCACCCTTCGCTAGCAATTGGATTGACCCCTCGGAGCAAATCTCTCCAGATTGAATGTTACCAGATCTGATGTGGGGTGTGGGATCCTTACTGGAAGACCATTTGTGGCACAAGAATATCTGAATGTATGTCAGTCTCTTGACTGCAGCCTGTGCAGACCCGTGTGTGGGAGGTGGGCGTCACAGTGAAAAACTGTCAGTAATAGTTGCAGATGAGAATCCTGTTAAATCTTGAAAGATGTTGCCAGGAGTATGAATCGGCAGGGTCAGGATCCTTTAGCTGCAGAGACACTAGACACAAAATCAATCAGGAGAGATAGGAATCAAATTTCCCAGGTGTACCACAAAAGGTGAATCAGCCTTAACGCATTTTCACTGGATATACGAGCTTCATCAGAGGCAGGTGTGAACACACAGAAATGCACAGCCACTGTTCCATATACAGGAATATACTTGTTACTTGATTATAGTCCGCTGGCTGCATCATTGCAGTTTGCAGCTACTGGCTTTTCTCTGACGTCCTAGTGGATGCTGGGAACTCCGTAAGGACCATGGGGAATAGACGGGCTCCGCAGGAGACTGGGCACTCTAAAAGAAAGATTAGGTACTATCTGGTGTGCACTGGCTCCTCCCTCTATGCCCCTCCTCCAGACCTCAGTTAGATTTCTGTGCCCGGCCGAGCTGGATGCACACCAGGGGCTCTCCTGAGCTCCTAGAAAGAAAGTATATTTTAGGTTTTTTATTTTACAGTGAGACCTGCTGGCAACAGGCTCACTGCAACGAGGGACTAAGGGGAGAAGAAGCGAACCTACCTGCTTGCAGCTAGCTTGGGCTTCTTAGGCTACTGGACACCATTAGCTCCAGAGGGATCGACCGCAGGACCCGTCCTTGGTGTTCGTTCCCGGAGCCGCGCCGCCGTCCCCCTTACAGAGCCAGAAGCTAGAAGAGGTCCGGAAAAATCGGCGGCAGAAGACTTCAGTCTTCACCAAGGTAGCGCACAGCACTGCAGCTGTGCGCCATTGCTCCTCTTGTACACCTCACACTCCGGTCACTGATGAGTGCAGGGCGCTGGGGGGGAGGGCGCCCTGAGCAGCAATAATTAGACCTTGGCTGGCAAAATAATCACAATATATAGCCCCAGAGGCTATATATGTGATAAATACCCCTGCCAGATTCCATAAAAAAGCGGGAGAAAAGTCAGCCGAAAAAGGGGCGGAGCTATCTCCCTCAGCACACTGGCGCCATTTCTCCCTCACAGCTCCGCTGGAAGGAAGCTCCCTGGCTCTCCCCTGCAGTCTGCACTACAGAAGGGTAAAAAAGAGAGGGGGGGCACTAAATTTAGGCGCAGTATATAAATTATAGCAGCTATAAGGGGATATAATTCAGTTAGTCCCTGTATTATATAGCGCTCTGGTGTGTGCTGGCATACTCTCTCTCTGTCTCCCCAAAGGGCTTTTTGTGGGGTCCTGTCCTCTGTCAGAGCATTCCCTGTGTGTGTGCGGTGTGTCGGTACGGCTGTGTCGACATGTTTGATGAGGAGGCTTATGTGGAGGCAGAGCAGATGCCTATAAATGTGATGTCACCCCCTGCGGGGCAGACACCTGAGTGGATGGACTTATGGAAGGAATTACGTGCAAGTGTCGACTCCTTACATAAAAAATTTGACGACATGCCAAATGCGGGACAGCCGGCTTCTCAGCTCGTGCCTGCCCAGACGACTCAAAGGCCATCAGGGGCTTTAAAGCGCCCGCTACCTCAGATGGCAGACACAGATGTCGACACGGATACTGATACCAGTGTCGACGACGAAGAGTCTAATTTAATGTCCACTAGGGCCATTCGTTGCATGATTGAGGCAATGAAAGAGGTATTACACATTTCTGATATAAACCCAGGTACCTCAAAAAAGGGTATTATGTTTGGGGAGAAAAAACTACCAATAGTTTTTCCCCCATCTGAAGAATTAAATGAAGTGTGTGAAGAAGCGTGGGCTTCCCCCGATAAAAAATTGGTCATTTCTAAAAAGTTACTAATGGCGTTCCCTTTCTCGCCAGAGGATAGGTCACGTTGGGAAACACCCCCTAGGGTGGATAAAGCGCTCACACGCTTGTCAAAAAAGGTGGCACTACCGTCTCCGGATACGGCCGCCCTAAAGGAGCCTGCTGATAGAAAGCAGGAGGCGATCCTGAAGTCTGTATATACACACTCAGGCATTATACTGAGACCAGCGATTGCTTCAGCATGGATGTGCAGTGCTGCAGCTGCGTGGTCAGATTCCCTGTCGGAAAATATTGACACCCTAGACAGGGACACTATTCTGCTAACCGTAGAGCATATAAAAGACTCAGTCTTATACATGAGAGATGCACAGAGGGAGATCTGCCGACTGGCATCTAAAATAAGTGCTCTGTCCATCTCTGCTAGGAGAGGCTTATGGACTCTGCAGTGGACAGGGGATGCAGATTCGAAAAGGCACATGGAAGTTTTGCCTTATAAGGGTGAGGAGTTATTCGGGGATGGTCTCTCAGACCTAGTTTCCACAGCAACAGCTGGGAAGTCAGCATTTTTGCCCCATGTCCCCTCACAGCCTAAGAAAGCGCCGTATTGTCAGGTACAGTCCTTTCGACCCCAGAAAAACAGGCGAGGAAAAGGCGGGTCCTTTCTGTCCAGAGGCAGAGGTAGGGGAAAAAAGCTGCAACAAACAGCAGGTTCCCAGGAACAAAAGTCCTCCCCCGCTTCTTCCAAGTTCGCCGCATGACGGTGGGGCTCCACAGGCGGAGCCAGGTACGGTGGGGGGGCCGCCTCAAAAATTTCAGCGATCAGTGGGCTCGCGCACAGGTGGATCCCTGGATCCTTTAAGTAGTATCTCAGGGGTACAAGCTGGAATTCGAGGCGCCTCCCCCCCCCCCCGCCGTTTCCTCAAATCTGCCTTGCCGACAACTCCCTCGGGCAGGGAGGCTGTGCTAGAGGCAATTCACAAGCTGTATTCCCAGCAGGTTACTATTCCACACTGTTTGTGGTACCGAAACCGGACGGTTCGGTGAGACCCATTTTAAATTTGAAATCCTTGAACACATACATAAAAAAATTCAAGTACAAGATGGAATCGCTCAGGGCGGTTATTGCAAGCCTGGACGAGGGGGATTACATGGTATACCTGGACATCAAGGATGCTTACCTGCATGTCCCCATTTACCATCCTCACCAGGAGTACCTCAGATTTGTGGTACAGGATTGCCATTACCAATTCCAGACACTGCCGTTTGGACTGTCCACGGCACCGAGGGTGTTTACCAAGGTAATGGCAGAAATGATGATACTCCTTCGAAAAAAGGGAGTTTTAATTATCCCGTACTTGGACGATCTCCTTATAAAGGCGAGGTCCAAGGAGCAGTTGTTGGTCGGAGTAGCACTATCTCGGCAGGTGCTACAACAGCACGGATGGATTCTAAACATTCCAAAGTCACAGCTGGTTCCTTCCACACGCCTACTGTTCCTGGGGATGGTTCTGGACACAGAACAGAAAAAAGTGTTTCTCCCGCAGGAGAAAGCCAAGGAGCTGTCATCTCTAGTCAGAGACCTCCTGAAACCAAAACAGGTATCGGTGCATCACTGCACCCGAGTCCTCGGAAAAATGGTAGCTTCATACGAAGCAATTCCATTCGGCAGGTTCCATGCAAGAACCTTTCAGTGGGACCTCTTGGACAAGTGGTCGGGATCGCATCTTCAGATGCATCGGCTGATAACCCTGTCTCCAAGGACCAGGGTGTCTCTGCTGTGGTGGCTGCAGAGTGCTCATCTTCTAGAGGGCCGCAGATTCGGCATACAGGACTGGGTCCTGGTGACCACGGATGCCAGCCTTCGAGGCTGGGGGGCAGTCACACAGGGAAGAAATTTCCAAGGACTTTGGTCAAGTCAGGAGTCGTCCCTACACATAAATATTCTGGAACTGAGGGCCATTTACAATGCCCTAAGTCAGGCAAGGCCCCTGCTTCAAAAGCAGCCGACAATCAGACAACATCACGGCAGTCGCCCATGTAAACCGACAGGGCGGCACAAGAAGCAGGATGGCGATGGCAGAAGCCACAAGGATTCTCCGATGGGCGGAAAATCACGTCAGCAGTGTTCATTCCGGGAGTGGACAACTGGGAAGCAGACTTCCTCAGCAGACACGACCTACACCTGGGAGAGTGGGGACTTCATCCAGAAGTCTTCCAACTGTTGGTAAACCGTTGGGAAAGGCCACAGGTGGACATGATGGCGTCCCGCCTCAACAAAAAGCTAAAGAGATATTGCGCCAGGTCAAGGGACCCTCAGGCGATAGCTGTGGACGCTCTAGTGACACCGTGGGTGTACCAGTCGGTTTATGTGTTCCCTCCTCTGCCTCTCATACCAAAGGTACTGAGAATTATAAGAAGGCGAGGAGTAAGAACGATACTCGTGGTTCCGGATTGGCCAAGAAGAGCTTGGTACCCAGAACTTCAAGAAATTATATCAGAGGACCCATGGCCTCTACCGCTCAGACAGGATCTGCTACAGCAGGGGCCCTGTCTGTTCCAAGACTTACCGCGGCTGCGTTTGACGGCATGGCGGTCGAATTCCGGATCCTAAAGGAAAAGGGTATTCCGGAGGAAGTCATTCCTACGCTGATAAAAGCTAGAAAAGAAGTAACCGCAAACCATTATCACCGTATTTGGCGAAAATATGTTGCGTGGTGTGAGGCCAGGAAGGCCCCTACTGAGGAATTTGAGCTGGGTCGTTTTCTGCACTTCCTACAGTCGGGAGTGACTATGGGCCTAAAATTGGGTTCCATTAAGGTCCATATTTCGGCTCTGTCGATTTTCTTCCAGAAAGAACTGGCTTCACTGCCTGAAGTTCAGACATTTGTAAAGGGTGTGCTACATATTCAGCCCCCTTTTGTGCCTCCTGTGGCACCTTGGGATCTCAACGTGGTGTTGAGTTTCCTGAAATCACATTGGTTTGAACCACTTAAAACTGTGGATCTGAAATATCTCACGAGGAAAGTGGTCATGTTATTGGCCTTGGCTTCGGCCAGGCGTGTGTCAGAATTGGCGGCTTTGTCAATATGATTTTCCATATGGATAGGGCAGAATTGAGGACTCGTCCCCAGTTTCTCCCTAAGGTGGTATCAGCTTTTCACTTGAACCAACCTATTGTAGTGCCTGCGGCTACTAGGGACTTGGAAGATTCCAAGTTACTGGACGTAGTCAGGGCCTTGAAAATTTATGTTTCCAGGACGGCTGGAGCCAGGAAAACTGACTCTCTTTTTATCCTGTATGCACCCAACAAACTAGGTGCTCCTGCTTCTAAGCAGACTATTGCTCGCTGGATTTGTAGCACAATTCAGCTGGCGCATTCTGCGGCTGGATTGCCGCATCCTAAATCAGTAAAAGCCCATTCCACAAGGAAAGTGGGCTCATCTTGGGCGGCTGCCCGAGGGGTCTCGGCTTTACAACTTTGCCGAGCTGCAACTTGGTCAGGGGCAAACACGTTTGCTAAATTCTACAAATTTGATACCCTGGCTGAGGAGGACCTTGAGTTCTCTCATTCGGTGCTGCAGAGTCATCCGCGCTCTCCCGCCCGTTTGGGAGCTTTGGTATAATCCCCATGGTCCTTACGGAGTTCCCAGCATCCACTAGGACGTCAGAGAAAATAAGATTTTACTCACCGGTAAATCTATTTCTCGTAGTCCGTAGTGGATGCTGGGCGCCCATCCCAAGTGCGGATTGTCTGCAATACTTGTATATAATTATTGCCTAACTAAAGGGTTATTGTTGAGCCATCTGTTGAGAGGCTCAGTTATATTTCATACGGTTAACTGGGTATAGTATCACGAGTTATACGGTGTGGCTGGTATGAGTCTTACCCGGGATTCAAAATCCTTCCTTATTGTGTCAGCTCTTCCGGGCACAGTATCCTAACTGAGGTCTGGAGGAGGGGCACAGAGGGAGGAGCCAGTGCACACCAGATAGTACCTAATCTTTCTTTTAGAGTGCCCAGTCTCCTGCGGAGCCCGTCTATTCCCCATGGTCCTTACGGAGTTCCCAGCATCCACTACGGACTACGAGAAATAGATTTACCGGTGAGTAAAATCTTATTTTTGTTCATTTTGGTGTGGCCAAAATGAACACCAAACGAGATGGAAGGTCCTGTTCCATGGCAGAAAATCATTGGCATGCTTCTGAGCAAGTAGTTCTTTCACTGATGTCCTTTATCTGGTCAGATCTTGTTTTTAGGGTCTAAACATTAGTTTTGTTTTTAAAGCGTGTTTGTCCTCATTGGGGACAAAAATGACTTTAAGGTGTAGTCCTTTTTAAAATTACCACCTGTATATAACGTACTGTAGCAACTTTTTTTTATTTTATTTTTTTATTCTTTTGAGGTCAAATTTATATAAATTTCTTCATTCATATTCTTAAAGGCATGTGTAAGGGTGAACAATGGGATAAATCCAGTGAATGCAAATTAATATATAAAAGTATGCTATACAATAAAATAGGATGAATTCGCCATGCTCCTCTTAAAGAATAGGAAAAGAAATGTAAACATCTTTTTAAATAATTATTGAAAACTTTCTCATTGCTTCCAATCCAGTTGCTAAGTGGTGTAAGATCCCCATAGATTAAATAAATATCTAATGCAGTTTAAATAGGTGAAGTTTAGTTTATGGCTCTAGGTCGCAGAGTCTCAAACGCGATACTCAAGACACCTCAGCGGTCCAGGTTTTTATCCATGCTTGGCCACATATGACTTAATTAGCACCTCAGTCTGTTTAATTCAACCATCTATGCTGAGCCATGGATAAAACTAAAACCTGGACCGTTGGGGTGCTTTAAGGACCGCGTTTGAGAACCTCTGCTCTAGGTTACCTCTGCCTGGGTCCACTTAAACACCATTTCGACAGCCATTAATCGGACATTTGAAACGGGATGGTCCACATAATGATCAACCAGCTCTCTACAGTTTATGGAGGTGAAAGACTAGAAAGGTTTCTTCTAAAGTACTGTAGGTGAGGGCACCTGCTAAGAGAGTTTCAGTATGCTGTGTAAACTTTAGTTTTGGTTCCTATACACAAATATAACATTCCATTACTCACAAACACTTCTTTGTTTTAATATATGTATATATTCTTTTGCAGTTGCTGTTCTCCCAGAGTTGTGGCCAGGTGCAATTAACAATTGAGCTGCTGGATACTGAGGAAGAAAACTCAGATGACCCAGCGGAGACCGAGGTAAGCCCGACTCGTGCCTGAGGGGCTCTCGGTTGCCGCCAACCCAGGCAGGACCCTGACCTCCAGGACCTACTGGGGAAAGGGTCACGGGGGAATTTGTGAGGCCTAGAAATCCCGCCTTCTGAGATCAAATCACAGCCCACCCCGGTCGCACAAAACCTGCAGTGTGTATACTGTCTGATTTTTATATATTTGTACATAATGTTACCCATCTGTGGTTTGTTACAGAATCCAGAAAAGACTTAACCTCCAAAAATTTCCAAAATTTTGGAACAGAATCAAAGATTGTAATATAATAAACTTGTTTTAACGATCCAGGGTGACTCGGTGATTTGTTCTTTTATTTTTTGTTTTTGTTCTCTCTGACCCTTTCCTCTTTTATTTCTTTTCTCTTGTTTTATTTTTCCCTCTCTCCCCCCCCCCCCCCCCTTCATCCCTTCATATTCGCTTCCCTGCTGAATTAACAACTATATGGTGCATTGAATCCTCTCTCTCTTCCCCCCCCCCCTGAATTCTTTCACTATGGCAAATGTAGATATATAAGTTATGTACCAGTGGAAATACCTTTAAAGCCCTTGTCTGAGTATTTCTGTGAAGATTGCTGCATTTCTCTTAGCCATGTGTAATCACAAAATGTCCTTCCACACCCTGGAAAGCGGTGGGCAACAAAAAGAAACGCTGTAGAACATGGCCAGCAGCATCAGAAATGTGTGTTCTCTGATTGTGTCTTTTGTGTCTTGTATATGGTTTCTGGGGAGTCTATTTACTAAAGTGCGGACTTATAGGAGTGTAGATGTTACCCGTAGCAGCCAGATTCCAGCTATTATCTTGTAGAAGGTGCTAGATAAATAAGTAGAATCTGATTGGTTGCTCTGGGCAACATTTCCTTCTATAAATCCGCACTTTAGTAAATATACCCCTTAGTGCTGATTGTTGGCAGGCCAGCTTTTTGGAAAGAATGCACAGCCAGTTGGACATCCATGTTGTAGGTGTTGTGTCCACACACCCACCCCATCCCCATTTTGGGTGTGGTTTTATTTATTTTTTAAACTACTTGTCTTAAACCCATGAGTAATTGTGTTTTAAACATAATCCAACCACTAAATTTTGCATGCAAATATGACATTGAGAAGTAGTACTTAAAACCGATAATAGCTATAGAAGTGTATACAAATGGGAGCCTTCCACATATGGAAGGATATGGGACATTGGGGCAGATGTATTAACCTGGAGGAGGCATAAGGAAGTGATAAACCAGTGAGATGTGCAAGGTGATAAAGGCACCAGCCAATCAGATCCTAACTGTTAATTTACATATTAGAACTGATTGGCTGGTGCCTTTATCACCTTGCACATATCACTGGTTTATCACTTCCTTATGCCTCCTCCAGGTTAATACATCTGCCCCATTGTCTTTTAAATAGCTTTCAGGTCTAACTTTTCAGGACTTTTTCTTTACCTTTGATTGAGGACCGTTTAGAGCAGTGTAATATGTAAAATGTCAAACCCAAAGTCAACCCTAATGGGGATCGCTACTAAATAGAAAAGGGGCAAAGGCACGTAAAAGTAGGCTATGACTAATTCGGTTTTTAGCACCACAAGACCATCATTGTGGGCCAAATCTCTGATGCAGATTCATGTTAAATACATGAATCATTTTATAGATTGCAGGATGTATGAGATCCCTTTTATTTGTCAGTCACTGGTTTACGCAAAAGGACGATGACCCTTCTGTTGGGTAGTTACAACAAATACTCCAGTATATGGTACAGTAGTATGATGCAACATTGCTGTAATGTCTGGGAGGCAATGATGAAGCAAACCCTTTTTCTCTAATGTCCTAGTGGATGCTGGGGACTCCGTAAGGACCATGGGGAATAGACGGGCTCCGCAGGAGACTGGGCACTCTAAGAAAGATTTAGTACTACTGGTGTGCACTGGCTCCTCCCTCTATGCCCCTCCTCCAGACCTCCGTTAGAATCTGTGCCCGGACAGAGCTGGGTGCATTTTAGTGAGCTCTCCTGAGCTTGCTAATAAGAAAGTATTTTAGTTAGGTTTTTTATTTTCAGAGAGCTTCTGCTGGCAACAGACTCTCTGCTACGTGGGACTGAGGGGAGAGAAGCAAACCTACTAACTGCGGCTAGGTTGCGCTTCTCAGGCTACTGGACACCATTAGCTCCAGAGGGATCGAACACAGGAACCTAACCTTGGTCGTCCGTTCCCGGAGCCGCGCCGCCGTCCCCCTCGCAGAGCCAGAAGACAGAAGCCGGCGGGTTGAAGCAAGAAGACGTCAAAATCGGCGGCAGAAGACTCCTGTCTTCATATGAGGTAGCGCACAGCACTGCAGCTGTGCGCCATTGCGCCCACACTAACCCACACACTCCGGTCACTGTAGGGTGCAGGGGGGGGCGCCCTGGGCAGCAATTGATTACCTCCTGGCAAAAAGCAGCATATATACAGCTGGGCACTGTAATATGCATGAGGCCCTGCCATTAATTTTACACAAAATCGCGGGACAGAAGCCCGCCGCTGAGGGGGCGGGGCCTTCTTCCTCAGCACTCACCAGCGCCATTTTCTCTCCACAGCTCCGCTGAGAGGAAGCTCCCCAGGGTCTCCCCTGCAGAAGCACGATAGAGAGGGTGAAAAAGAGAGGGGGGGGCACATAAATTTGGCGTAAAAACAATATATACAGCAGCTACTGGGTTAACACTAAGTTACTGTGTGATTCCTGGGTCATATAGCGCTGGGGTGTGTGCTGGCATACTCTCTCTCTGTCTCTCCAAAGGGCCTTGTGGGGGAACTGTCTTCAAATAGAGCATCCCCTGTGTGTGTGGTGTGTCGGTACGTGTGTGTCGACATGTCTGAGGTAAAAGGCTCCCCTAAGGAGGAGATAGAGCAAATATGTGTGTGAGAGGGTGTCTCCGTCGACAACGCCGACACCTGTTTGGATATGTGTAAGTGCTAAGGTGAATTTATTGCACAAAAGATTAGAGAACAGGCAGGAAATCTACCCATGTCTGTCCCTATGGCACAGAGACCTTCAGAGTCTCACAATGCTCACTATTCAAAATAATAAACACTGATATCGACACGGAGTTTGACTCCAGTGTCGACTACGATAATGCAAAGTTACAGCCAAAATGGCAGAAAAGTATTCAATATATGATTATTGTAATAAAGATGATTTGCATATCACTGATGACTCATGTCCCTGACACAAGGGTACACATGTTTAAGGGGAAGAAAGCTGAGGTAAATTTCCCTCCTCTCATGAGGAAAAAGAGCGGGAATCTCCAGACAAGAGACTGCAGCTTCCCACAAAGAATTCTCAGGCAGTATCCTTTCCCCACTAGGGCCAGGATGTGATGGGAATCTTCCCCTAGGGTGTCACGTTTGCCCAGAAGGTAGCCCTAGCTATTCTCAGGGATCCTGCAGATAGCGTGCACATTCTGGTACACTACTCAGACCGGCGATTGTGTCTGCATGGGTTTATAGCGCTGGGCCGGCGTGGACAGGTACCTTATCAGCAGAAATTGAGACCCTAGTATGTATGTATGTATGTATATATATATATATATATATATATATGTGTGTATATAGAGAGATATGTATGTATATATATATTAAAGATGCTGTCTTAAGAGATATATATAATCAAACATGCCCAAAGAGACATGAGTATACTGGGTCCTAGAGTCAAAGCTATGTCGATTTCTGATTGACGTGTCCTGTAGAATGTGCAATGGACAGATGATGCCAACTTAAGTGGCATATGGAAGGCTGAGGATTGTGTGGAGAAGGGTTCTCGGACCTGGTCTACACGGCTATAGCTGGTAATTCGGATATTTTGCCTTATATTCCTGCACAGCCTAGGAAAGCACGTCATTATCAAATGCAGCTTTTCGAACAAAGAAACAAGAAAGGCCGAGATGCGTCCTTTCTTGCCAGAGGCGGGGCCAGAGAAAAGAAGCTGCACAACACAGCTAGTTCCCAGGAACAGAAGTCCTCCCCGGCCTCTCTGAAAATCCACCGCATGTTGCTGTGGGGGCACGCTTTCGTAAGTTCTGCATCAAGTGGGTTCACTCCCTGTTAGATCCCTGGGCAATAGATATTGTGTCTCAGGGATACAAGCTGGACTTGAGAAGATGCCTCCTCACTGACGGCCCTGCCGGCTTCCCCCCACGAGAGGGAAACAGGGTTAACTGCAATTCACAAATTGTATCTTCAACAGCTGGTGGTCAAGGTTTCCCTCCTTCGACAAGGAGGGGGTTATTATTCGACCATGTGGTAGTCCCGAAACCAGACGGTTCGGTAAGACCCATATTGAATTAAAATCCCTGAACATATACCTGAAAAGGATCAAGTTCAAGATGGAATCGCTAAGAGCGGTCGTTACAAGCCTGAAAGGGGGAGATTTTATTGTGACTCGGGACTTAAAGGAGGCATACCTTCATGTCCCCATTTATCCACCTCATCAGGCGTACCTCAGAAATGCGGTACGGGATTGTCATTACCAATTTCAGACGTTGCCGTTTGGTCTCTCCACGGCCCCGAGAATATTCACCAAGGTAATGGCGGAAATGATGGTGCTCCTGCGGAAGCAAGGCGTCACTATTATCACGTACTTGGACGATCTCCTCATAAAAGCGAGATTAAGAGAGCAGTGGCTGAACAGCGTATCACTTTCTCTGGAAGTGTAACGGCAACACGGCTGGATTCTATATATTCCAAAGTCGCAGTTGGTTCCTACAGCTCATCTGCCTCTCCTAGGCATGATCCTTGACACAGACCAGAAAAGGGTTTATCTCCCGATAGAGAGAGCTCAGGAGCTCGTGACACTGGTCAGGAATCTATTAAAACCAAAACAGGTGTCCGTGCATCACTGCACTCGAGTCCTGGGAAGGATGGTGGCATCATACGAGGCCATTCCTTTCGGCAGGTTCCATGAGAGGACCTTCTAATGGGACTTACTGGACAAAGTGGTCCGGATCACATCTTTAGATGCATCGGTTAATCACCCTATCCCCCGGGGCCAGGGTGTCTCTCCAGTAGTGGCTGCAGAGTACTCGCCTTCTCGAGGGCCGCAGGTTTGGCATTCAGGACTGGGTCCTGGTGACCACGGATGCAAGCCTCCGAGGGTGGAGGGCAGTCACTCAGGGAAGAAGTTTTCAAGGGCTGTGGTCAAGTCAGGAGACTTGCCTTCACATCAATATCCTGGAACTAAGGGCCATATACAACGCCCTAAGTCAAGCGGAGACCCTGCTTCGCAACCAATCGGTGCTGATCCAATCAGACAACATCACCGCAGTGGCTCATGTAAACCGCCAAGGCGGCACAAGGAGCAGGGTGGCGATGGCGGAAGCCACCAGAATTCTTCGATGGGCGGAGAATCACGTACGAGCACGGTCAGCAGTGTTCATTCCGGGAGTGGACAACTGGGAAGCAGACTTCCTCAGCAGACACGACCTCCACCCGGGAGAGGGGGGACTTCATCAAGAAGTCTTCGCGCAGATTGTAGGTCGGTGGGAACTGCCACGGGTGGACATGATGGCATCCCGCCTCAACAAAAAGCTACAGAGGTATTGCGCCAGGTCAAGAGACTCTCAGGCGATAGCTGTAGACGCACTGGTGACACCGTGGATGTTCCAGTCGGTCTATGTGTTTCCTCCTCTTCCTCTCTTACCCAAGGTGCTGAGAATCATAAGGAAAAGAGGAGTGAGAACAATACTCATTGTTCCGGATTGACCAAGAAGGACTTGGTATCCAGAGCTGCAAGAAATGCTCACAGAGGACCCATGCCCTCTGCCTCTAGGGCAGGATCTGTTGCAGCAGGGACCTTGTATGTTGCAAGACTTACCGCAGCTGCGTTTGACGGCATGGCGGTAGGACGCCGGATCCTAGTAGAAATAAGGGATTCCGGATGAGGTTATTCCTACGCTGATAAAGGCTAGGAAGGACCTGGCGGCTAAACATGATCACCGTATACGGCGAAAATATGTTGCTGGGTGTGAGGCCAGGAATGCCTCTACAGAGGAATTCCAGCTGGGCCGTTTCCTTCACTTCCTACAGTCGGGAGTGACTTTGGGCCTAGAATTGGGGTCCATTAAGGTCCAGATTTCGGCCCTATCCATTTTCTTTCATAAAAAACTAGGTTCTCTACCTGAAGTTCAGACGTTTGTAAAGGGAGTGCTGCATATTCAGCCCCCTTTTGTGCCACCAGTGGCACCTTGGGATCTTAACGTGGTTGTTGAGTTTCCTGAAATCTCACTGGTTTGAGCCGCTTAAGACCGTGGAGTTAAAATATCTCACGTGGAAAGTGGTCATGCTATTGGCCTTAGCTTCGGCTAGGCGTGTGTCAGAATTGGCGGCTTTGTCATGTAAAAGCCTCTATCTGGTTTTCCATATGGACAGGGCAGAATTACGGACTCGTCCGCAATTTCTGCCACAGGTGGTGTCATCTTTTTATTTGAACCAACCTATTGTGGTGCCTGCGGCTACTCGTGCCTTGGGGGATTCCAAGTTACTAGATGTAGTCAGGGCTTTGAAGATTTATGTAGCCAGAACAGCTGGAGTCAGGAAAACTGACTCGCTGTTTATCCTGTATGCATCCAACAAGCTGGGTGCTCCTGCTTCAAAGCAAACTATTGCTCGCTGGATCTGTAACACGATTCAGCAGGCTCATTCTGCGGCTGGCTTGCCGCCTCCAAAATCCGTAAAAGCCCATTCCACAAGGAAGGTGGGCTCTTCTTGGGCGGCTGCCCGAGGGGTCTCGGCATTACAGCTTTGCCGAGCAGCTACTTGGTCGGGTTCAAACACTTTTGCAGAGTTCTACAAGTTTGATACCCTGGCTGAGGAGGACCTTGTGTTGCTCATTCGGTGCTGCAGAGTCATCCGCACTCTCCCGCCCGTTTGGGAGCTTTGGTATAATCCCCATGGTCCTTACGGAGTCCCCAGCATCCACTAGGACGTTAGAGAAAATAAGATTTTACTCACCGGTAAATCTATTTCTCGTAGTCCGTAGTGGATGCTGGGCGCCCGTCCCAAGTGCGGACTTCTTCTGCAATACTTGTATATAGTTATTGCTTAAATAAGGGTTATGTTATGGTTGCATCAGGTTTGTCTGATGCTCTGTTGTTGTTCATACTGTTGACTGGGTAAGTTTATCACAAGTTATACGGTGATTGGTGTGGCTGGTATGAGTCTTACCCTGGATTCCAAAATCCTTTCCTTGTAATGTCAGCTCTTCCAGGCACAGTTTCCTTAACTGAGGTCTGGAGGAGGGGCATAGAGGGAGGAGCCAGTGCACACCAGTATTACTAAATCTTTCTTAGAGTGCCCAGTCTCCTGCGGAGCCCGTCTATTCCCCATGGTCCTTACGGAGTCCCCAGCATCCACTACGGACTACGAGAAATAGATTTACCGGTGAGTAAAATCTTATTTTTACCTGTTGGCATCCTTATTTTATTGTTATGATCAACAGCGATCAACTCCACAATAAGTAAAGCCTAAGCCACATAGTATATTTGGGGTAGACATCCACTTGTCAAAATAGGAGTGCTGTCATGTGAGAATAGTCTGTCACAAACCCATACTTAGCATTTAAGTCAGAATGTAAGGTAAATGCAATAGTGCTTGCTGCCTCCCTCCTCATGACCTCCTACATATGGATAGCTGATGGATCATTTCACCAGCAGCAGATTGTGCTGAGACGGCAGGAGAAGACTCCACAATGCCCTTATTCTGATCTGTTATCCTCTTATCTGTTGACTGATGCCTGTAAGCTGCCATGACGAGTTAATGAGATATTGGGCCGTTCAGCCCTCCCCTAGTTTTCTAAATCTAAAACGCAACTATGAAAAGAGTCTTGCAGCACAGACTTGTGATTACATATTGTGTTCAAAAGAACTATTACTGTGACTAACACTGTGCAACTAAGTCAGTAGAAAAGCAAAATCCAAACCATTTTCAGTAATGTTCCAGTGTCCTAGTTTACAAAATCAAACAGAGCGTATTGTATAGGTGACTTAGCTGTCTCCCAATTGGTAAACTTTATACAGCTGTTCTCCAAAAAAGAGTTGGGCTACAGTATATATTGGTGGCCTAAGAATATCTCTCTCATGTAAACAAACATTTGACTGTTAGTTTAGTTTCTGGACTTACTGACAATCTAATGCCTTGTCTATACAAATTTTAGACCAATTCTAGAAAGCCTGGTGCTTAATGTAACCCAAAGTTGACCTGTGATCAATATTCGCTAAACCTATGTGCTACCACAGTCTGTTCTGTACAGCAATAATTGGGGAATACCCATTATTCCTCTTCTAAATTAAGATCTTAAATTGTAGCTTGATGATGTGTCCCTTAGGGGGTTCTAGGAACTGAAAACATTTAGCAACCTGCTTTACTGTTGCCAGTATGCCATCCTAGTATATTGCCAATATTCACATATGACTTAAAGTTGCGTCATTAGTTCTTAAAAATAATTCTTAAGCACTGCAACTATTGCATATAACTTAAGTAGTGTTCCATAATGGATTAATATCTAAAATCTACAGAATTTTGTGCAAATGTTTACGAATGTGTTTTTGTCAGTGTTTAAATGGCTTGGGGTTTCGAAAGCCAATAATAACCCAATTGGTCTTTCTCTGCTTCCAAGCTTCTCGATTAGTTTTTATTAATTTTAACAATTACACATATTAGATGGGCATAACACTGTCAATTGGAATGTATACAGTACATTGTGATTTGTATCGTTTTGCTTATGGTAAATGTTACTGGACCCCAGATTAAGGTGATTATTATTGGTAAAAGTGAACTTGCTATTGTTTGTGATGGGTAGCAGAGTGGAGAGGCTGATTTCAGCATTGTGTAGAGCTGTACAGCACAATAGTTTAATGTGAAGATGCTTGTATTTTTCATGTATGTCTCAAAAGCTGAAAACCTGATTGCCAGGTTAAGGTGCAATGATGGGAAATACACAATGAGACTGTTATAATTGGGTTGTGTTACCAGACATTGACACCAAATGCTGGAGGGAAACAAGTAGTCCTTAACAGCTTTAACATGGAGGATACAGGCTTGGCATCTACACCTTCCTTCTTCTTTTTAAATGGTAATGCCATGTAACGTTTATTTTATTTGGCGACAAGCACCAAATCACATATTAACTGTGTGTGTGTTTATTAAACACACAAACTCTCATATTAACATCCAGGTGTATATATGTATGTGAGTATCTCTACTTAGAGCCTCGTATTGATTAGACCACAGTTTCTCAAACTCGGTCCTCAGGACCCCACACAGTGCATGTTTCGCAGGTCTCCTCACAGAATCTCAAGTGAAATAATTAGCTCCACCTGTGGACCTTTTAAAATGTGTCAGTTAGTAATTAATACACCTGTGCACTTGCTGGGTTACCTGCAAAACATGCACTGTGTGGGGTCCTGAGGACCGAGTTTGAGAACCCCTGGATTAGACATTTGTACAACCGCTGTTTCAGAGGATGCTCTAGATCAGGCATTCCCAACCACGATCCTCAAGGCACATCAGCAGTGCAGGTTTTAGTGACATCCAGGCTTCAGCACAGGTGACTTAATTAGTAGCTTAGTTATTTTGATTTAACCATCTGTGCTGCGGCCTGGATATCACTAAAACCTGCACTGTTTGTGTGCCTTGAGGACCGTGGTTGGGAATGCCTGCTCTAGATCATAGGTGCTTAACATGCTTCCCAACAGCTATTGTGCAATTATATATTTTCGTATGCCCTTCCACAGTTTTGCTATTAGGGAATGCTAAAACAGTGGCAGGGCATGCTGAGATGTATAATTCCACTAAAGCTGGAGGGCTACTTGTTGAGCACCCCTGCCCTAGATATTTGTTTTATTTCTAAATATATTTTGTTACTAATTCATGTTACTTAATTGCGCAGCTTATCGACGAACCAGATGTATTGGGAAGGATGTCATGCCCTGTTAGATCTGAAATATTGTAATAGAAGTCATGTGACGGATATACTACCTGACATGTTATGTTATGTTCTGCTATAGAGCATGTGGTCTTTAATATGGAAATTGTTGTTGATCACAATGGAGGACACATTGACAGTTGTCACTTTCCAAGTGACTTGTATTGCCACCTGGTGACAAAACTTATAACAGATATATATTTTCTCTAACGTCCTAGTGGATGCTGGGGACTCCGTCAGGACCATGGGGAATAGCGGCTCCGCAGGAGACAGGGCACAAAAGCAAGCTTTTAGGATCACATGGTGTGTACTGGCTCCTCCCCCTATGACCCTCCTCCAAGCCTCAGTTAGGTTTTTGTGCCCGGCCGAGAAGGGTGCAATCTAGGTGGCTCTCTTAAAGAGTTACTTAGAAAAAGTTTTTAGGTTCTTTATTTTCAGTGAGTCCTGCTGGCAACAGGCTCACTGCATCGAGGGACTTAGGGGAGAGATTTTCAACTCACCTGCGTGCAGGATGGATTGGATTCTTAGGCTACTGGACATAGCTCCAGAGGGAGTCGGAACACAGGGCTCGCCCTGGGGTTAGTCCCGGAGCCGCGCCGCCGACCCCCCTTGCAGACGCTGAAGATGAAGAGGTCCGGAACCAGGCGGCAGAAGACTCTCAGTCTTCATCAGGTAGCGCACAGCACTGCAGCTGTGCGCCATTGTTGTCAGCACACTTCACACAGCGGTCACGGAGGGTGCAGGGCGCTGGGGGAGGGCGCCCTGGGCAGCAATGTATAATACCTGTATGGCGAAAAATACATCACATATAGCCCTTGAGGCTATATGGATGTATTTAACCCCTGCCAGATATCTAAAACTCCGGAGAAGAAGCCCGCCGAAAAGGGGGCGGGGCCTATTCTCCTCAGCACACAGCGCCATTTTCCCTCACAGAAAGGCTGGTGGGAAGGCTCCCATGCTCTCCCCTGCACTGCACTACAGAAACAGGGTTAAAACAGAGAGGGGGGGCACTGATTTGGCGATATGTATATATATTAAAATGCTATAAGGGAGGAACACTTATATAAAGGTTGTCCCTGGATAATTATAGCGTTTTGGTGTGTGCTGGCAAACTCTCCCTCTGTCTCCCCAAAGGGCTAGTGGGTCCTGTCCTCTATCAGAGCATTCCCTATGTGTGTGCTGTATGTCGGTACGTGTGTGTCGACATGTATGAGGAAAATATTGGTGAGGAGGCGGAGCAAATTGCCTCTTAATGGTGATGTCACTCTCTAGGGAGTCGACACCGGAATGGATGGCTTATTTATGGAAATTACGTGACAATGTCAACACGCTGCAAGCCGGTTGACGACATGAGAGGGCCGGCGAACAAATTAGTATCTGTCCAGGCGTCTCAAACACCGTCAGGGGCTGTAAAATGCCCATTTACCTCAGTCGGTCGACACAGACCCAGACACGGACACTGATTTCAGTGTCGACGGCGAAGAAACAAACGTATTTTCTTTTAGGGCCACACGTTAAGGGCAATGAAGGAGGTGTTACATATTTCTGATACTCCAAGTACCACAAAAAAGGGTATTATATGTGAGGTGAAAAAACTACCTGTAGTTTTTCCTGAATCAGATAAATTAAATGAAGTGTGTGATGATGCGTGGGTTTTCCCCGATAGAAAACTATTGGCGGTATACCTTTTCCCGCCAGAAGTTAAGGCGCGGTGGGAAACACCCCTCAGGGTGGATAAGGCGCTCACACGCTTATCAGAACAAGTGGCGGTACCATCTACGGATAGGGCCGTACTTAAGGAGCCAGCTGATAGGAGGCTGAAAAATATCCTAAAAAGTATACACACACATGCTGGTGTTATACTGCGACCAGCGATCGCCTCAGCCTGGATGTGCAGAGCTGAGGTGGCTTGGTCGGATTCCCTGACTAAAAATATTGATACCTTTGACAGGGACAGTATTTTATTGACTATAGAGCAGGCCTGGCCAACCTGTGGCTCTCCAGCTGTTGTAAAACTACAAGTCCCATCATGCTTTGCCACAGTTTTGCTATTAAGGAATGCTAAAACCGTGGCAGGGCATGCTGGGATGTGTAGTTTCACAACATCTGGAGAGCCACAGGTTGGCCAGGCCTGCTATAGAGCATTTAAAGGATGCCTTTCTATATATGCGAGATGCGCAGAGGGATATTTGCACTCTGGCATCAAGAGTAAATGCGATGTCCATATCTGCAAGAAGATGTTTATGGACACGACAGTGGTCAGGTGATGCAGATTCCAAACGGCACAAAGATGTATTGCCGTATAAAGGGGAGGAGTTATTTGGGGTCGGTCCATGGGACCTGGTGGCCAGGGCAACTGCTGGAAAATCCACCGTTTTTTACCCTAAGTCACATCTCTGCAGAAAAAGACACCGTCTTTTCAGCCTCAGTCCTTTCGTCCCTATAAGAGTCATATCTGCCCAGGGATAGAGGAAAGGGAAGAAGACTGCAGCAGGCAGCCCATTCCCAGGAACAGAAGCCCTCCACCGCTTCTACCAAGTTCTCAGCATGACGCTGGGACCGTACAGGACCCCTGGATCCTACAAGTAGTATCCAAGGGGTACAGATTGGAATGTCGAGAGGTTTCCCCCCCTTGCAGGTTCCTGTAGTCTGCTGTACCAATGTCTCCCTCCGACAGGGAGGCAGTATTGAAAACAATTCACAAGCTGTATTCCCAGCAGGTGATAATAAAATTACCCCTCCGACAACAAGGAAAGGGGTATTACTCCACACTATATGGTGGTACTGAAGGCTAGGTGAGACCTATTCTAAATCTGAAAAATTTGAACACTTACAAGGGTTCAAATCCAGATGGAGTCACTCAGAGCAGTGATAGCAAAGAACAAGGGGACTATATGGTGTCCCGGGACATCAGGGATGCTTACCTCCATGTCCCAAAATTTGCCTTTTCTCACCAAGGGTACCTCAGGTTCGTGGTACAGAACTGTCACTATCAGTTTCAAGACGATGCCGTTGGATTGTCCAAGGCACCCCGGGTCCTTACCAAGGTAATGACCGAAAGGAGGATTCGTCTTCAAAGAAAATGGACGACCTCCTGATAAGAACAAGGTCCAGAGAACAGTTGGAGGTCGGAGTAGCACTATCTCAAGTAGTTCTACGACAGCACGGGTGGATTCTAAATATTCCAAAACCGCAGTTGTTCCGACGACACGTCTGCTGGTCCTAGGGATGATTCTGGACACAGTCCAGGAAAAGGTGTTTCTCCCAGAGGAGAAAGCCAGGGAGTTATCCGAGCTAATCGGGATCCTCCTAAAACCAGGAAAAGTGTCAGTGCATCATTGCACAAGAGTCCTGGTAAAAATGGTGGCTTATTACGAAGCGCTTCCATTCGGCAGATTTCACGCAAGAACTCTTCAGTGGGATCTGCTGGACAAATGGTCCGGATCGCATCTTCAGATGCATCAGCGGATAACCCTATATCCAAGGACAAGGGTGTCTCTCCTGTGGTGATTACAGAGTGCTCATCTTCTAGAGGGCCGCAGATTCGGCATTCAGGATTGGATGCTCGTGACCACGGAGGCCAGCCTGAGAGGCTGGGGAGCAGTCACACAAGGAGTGTGATCAAGTCTGGAGAATTCTCTCCACATAAATATACTGGAGCTAAGAGCAAATTTATAATGCTCTAAGCTTAGCAAGACCTCTGCTTCAAGGTCAGCCGGTATTGATCCAGTGGGATAACATCACGGCAGTCGCCCACGTAAACAGAAAGGGCGGCACAAGAAGCAGGAGGGCAGTGGCAAAACTGCAAGGATTTTTCGCTAGGCGGAAAATCATGTGATAGCACTGTCAGCAGTGTTCATTCCGGGAGTGGACGACTGGGAAGCAGACTTCCTCAGCAGGCACGACCTCCACCCGGGAGAGTGGGAACTTCATCGGGAAGTTTTCCGCATGATTGTGAACCGTTGGGAAAAGACCAAAGGTGGACATGATGGCGTCCCGCCCGAACAAAAAATGGGACAGGTATTACGCCAGGTCACGAGACCTTCAGGCGATAGCTGTGGACGTCCTGGTAACACCGTGGGTGTAACAGTCGGTGTATGTGTTCCCTCCTCTGCTTCTCATAACCAAGGTATTGAGAGTTATAAGAAGAGATGCTCACAGAGGACTAATGGCCTCGGGAGCTAAGAAGGGATTTGCTTTCAGCAAGTACCATGTCTGTTCCAAGAGGAACCGTGGCATCGGCCTTTAAGAAAGGACCTGCTCCAGCAGGGACCTTGTCTGTTCCAAGACTTACCGCGACTGCGTTTGACGGCATGGCGGTTTGAACGCCGGATCCTAAGGGAAAAGGCATTCCGGAAGAGGTCATACCTACCCTGGTCAAAGCCAGGAAGGAGGTGACCGCACAACGTTATCACCACATGTGGTAAAAATATGTTGCGTGGGTGAGGCCAGGAAGGCCCCACAAAAAAAAAAATGTCAACTAGGTCGATTTCTGCACTTCCTGCAAACAGGAGTGTCTATGAGCCTCAAATTGGGGTCCATTAAGGTTCAAGTTTCGGCCCTATAGATTTTCTTCCAGAAAGAATTGGCTTCAGTTCCTGAAGTCCAGACGTTTGTCAAGGGAGTATTGCATATACAGCCCTTGTGTGCCTCCAGTGGCACCGTGGGATCTCAACGTAGTGTTGGGATTCCTCAAATCATATTGGTTTGAACCACTCAAATCTGTGGATTTGAAATATCTCACATGGAAAGTGACCATGCTGTTGGCCCTGGCCTCGGCCAGGCGATTGTCAAAATTGGCGGCTTTGTCTTACAAAAGCCCATATTTGATTTTCCATTCGGGACAGGGCAGAACTGCGGACTCGTCCCCAGTTTCTTCCTAAGGTGGTGTCAGCGTTTCACCTGAAACAACCTATTGTGGTGCCTGCGGCTACTAGGGACTTGGAGGACTCCAAGTTGCTAGACGTTGTCAGGGCCCTGAAAATATATATATATATATAATTCCAGGACGGCTGGAGTCAGAAAGTCTGACTTGCTGTTTATATTGTAGGCACCCAAAAAGCTGGGTGCTCCTGCTTCTAAGCAGACTATTGCTCGTTGGATTTGTAGTACAATTCAGCTTGCACATTCTGTGGCAGGCCTGCCACAGCCAAAATCTGTAAATGCCCATTCCACAAGGAAGGTGGGCTCATCCTGGGCGGCTGCCCGAGGGGTCTCGGCTTTACAACTTTGCCGAGCTGCAACTTGGTCAGGGGCAAACACGTTTGCTAAATTCTACAAATTTGATACCCTGGCTGAGGAGGACCTGGAGTTCTCTCATTCGGTGCTGCAGAGTCATCCGCACTCTCCCGCCCGTTTGGGAGCTTTGGTATAATCCCCATGGTCCTGACGGAGTCCCCAGCATCCATTAGGACGTTAGAGAAAATAAGATTTTACTTACCGATAAATCTATTTCTCATAGTCCGTAGTGGATGCTGGGCGCCCATCCCAAGTGCGGATTGTCTGCATTACTTGTACATAGTTATTGTTACAAAAAAATCGGGTTATTATTGTTGTGAGCCATCTTTTTTAGAGGCTACTTCATTGTTATCATACTGTTAACTGGGTTCAAATCACAAGTTGTACGGTGTGATTGGTGTGGCTGGTATGAGTCTTACCCGGGATTCAAGATCCTTCCTTATTGTGTACGCTCGTCCGGGCACAGTACCTAACTGAGGCTTGGAGGAGGGTCATAGGGGGAGGAGCCAGTACACACCATGTGATCCTAAAAGCTTGCTTTTGTGCCCTGTCTCCTGCGGAGCCGCTATTCCCCATGGTCCTGACGGAGTCCCCAGCATCCACTACGGACTATGAGAAATAGATTTATCGGTAAGTAAAATCTTATTTTTTACAAACAAATGGCAAAGTCACTCCAGAGAGCTCAAAGTCGGGATTCTTTAATTTTAAGGCACAATATATAGATATGTATATATGTGCTCGCACACAAAATAAACTGTTACATCATCTCCAAATCGTAGAACACAAGATGTGCAACAGTGTACCTACGGCTTGCTTCGGTTTTGTACGCTGTCCAATTTTTTGGGCCTGCACATGTGCAGATTGGGTCCCGTGATATGACTCCCAGTCCTCCCTTGGCTGCAGCATGATTGACTGCGTTTGGGGGGTAGAGCAGATGCAGGGTCTGTAGGCTTGGCCCAGAATCTGCGTTGTTGGACACAGACTTCCGACTGATCTGTTCCCTTTGGCCAGTCTGAGTAAGCTTTGAAATGTGAAGCCATGACAGCATATATTGGTGGGCACTAGCCTGCTAATAACGCTCAGAGCTGACCCATGGAAGTGATGGAGAAAAGTTGCTACTGCATTATTTAGGTCTCCAGTGCATCACTTAAGTGAATGGTATGCTTTTCATTTTACCATTCCACATACACCAATGATTGCAGGGGTTTTGATTAGTGGTAAAACGGTTTGTGAGGAAGATGAGAAACTTCGCATAAGTTTTTGGTGATATTATCTTTAGGGGGGAATTCAGTTAGCTGCAATAACCCATTTTTGTTATTGCGACCCACTATAAGCCACCCAGTTCAATTGTCTGAGTTTAATTCTCCGTATGATTTACCGCAAATTTTACTTCACCACGTCTGAGCAAGTGGTAAGCTTGGGAAAATCCCTGTTTTAAGGTAAAAATGTCAAACCCCCTGGGACAGCCTCCTGAACGACTAATTAGGCATTTTTTTTTTATTATTTTCAGTTGGCCAATAATGACATGTCATTTTTGGGGTCAAAAAATGCAAAGTGATGGAAATTGGTGTTCCTCATTAACAAAATGTGCTGGGTTTACTGAGTCAAGTACTTGTTAAACTGACTCCCTCCACCAGCTCTCACTCCCCCCTGGCATCCCTTGCATTTTTTTCTTAATGACTGGGTTGAGGCAGAAATATTAGTATAGTTAAGCAATGTTTCATATTTGAGGAGACATGGGTATAATGCATTCTGTAAAATGGAAGGATATATTTTTTGTGGTTTTGTTTTGTTTTTTACCTTGAAAATGTGGCTAAAACGGGTCTATTTCTATATAGGCATTGTGTTGTGGCTGCTTATACTTCTATCTGTGCTGATTGGTACTATAATCACTCTCCAAGGTTTAGTTAATCTGGGCCAAAATGTGTACCCAAGTTGTCACACACAATCTCCAATTAATTTTTTTCACGTTTCCCCTTTTTTTTATTTATAAATGACTCCTTTTAGTTCTTTGTTAGTATTTGAAGAATAGCCTTTTTACTTGATTGTGACCCAGCTATACTCATGGGTGTTTATCTCTTTAAAGCTACCCATTGTCATTACCATGGAAAGTGTCACATGTCCTTTCAGGGGTGTACTACGGGATCCTGACCGCCTTGAATATAGAGTGCCTCCAGTCCTTTCAGTATCCAAGTTCTGAATTGTGACACACCACATCAGTCTTCCAGTAGCACCTTCTAATATCTGGTTTCTTCAAAAACCTGTGACACTGGTAGTGGACAAAATATGAAAATGCCAATATAAATTTGCATCATGGCGTCGGCACGTATGAATCTTCACCTTCAGCCTGCAAATGTCTGGAAACTAAAAGAATGTTAACGGATGTTCCAGGATGTGCCATAATTCTTGGCTTTGTTATACAAAGAAGATCATGGCATGGATAATAGTAATGTCATGCTGATAAACCCATTGCATTGCCACATCAGCTCATTTTATCAGGGGGCACTGTTTTGCTGGAAGTTGGAAACAGCTACTCAGCTGTAATGGCACACCTGTGTTTGTCAGGAACCCTTTATTAGATTATTTAACATTCTGCACTGTTTGGACTATTTAACATTCTCCAGTTTGGTAGTCCATTGCAGACTTTCATATGTGCTGCAAATGCAAACACACTTAACAATGTGTGAGTGCCTTATACAATACATCAGGTTTATGATCTCCTGCTCTGATCTCTCATTGAACCATTTGTGGGGAAAATGGCTACTTGTGTGTCAGACTGAAACTAGCAGATAGTTGCTTTTTCCTGTTTTACCATATACTGCAGATGCATGTACATATATTGTGGGGATCGGTATGAAATGCCTACAATCAATATCCCGACGGTCGAAATCCCGACAGCAATTGACCGACTGTCAAAATCCGGACGTGGACAAAATACCGACATTTAAAATACTGACAAGGTCAAAATACCGACATGTAAAATGCCGACAGGTCAAAATGCAGACATGATTTTTTATTTATTTTTTGTGTGTATGTCGACATGGACACCATATAAGTGTGCCGCGTCCCCTCGCATGGCTCGCTACGCTCGCCATGATTCGGGCATGGTGCCTCACTGCGCTCAGCACACTTATATTCCCCCTCCAGGTCCACTGGGATGGTGAAGTATGAACAAGTCGGTTTCAATGAAAAACCCATGTCTGTATTTTGACCTTGTCACTATTTTAAATGTCACTATTTTGTCCATGTTGGGATTTTGACCGTCTGGCAATTGCTGTCGGGATTTCGTCCGTTGAAATTTTGATTGTCGGTAAATTGAATGCATCCCATATTGTGATCCCGAGGTATGTGCATCTGTCCACTGGTTGCCCTTTGCTGATGTTTTCCCAGTGATGGCCACACCTTAAGCTGGCCATACACCTAAAGATTTATTGTCAGATCTGGCTGGTTAGAATGAAAATCTGGTAATATATAAGAGCAAATTACAATTGACCATTTGCTCCGAAATGCAATAAAACTGACAAAAACCTTCATTCAGACAAATTGGTTAAATCAAATGGAGTTAACCAATTTGTCTGACCATTTTTGTCTGTTTTCCAGTCCTTGGGAGCAAATGGTCAGTTGTCATTTGTCTCATCCATTACCAGATTTTCATTCTAACCAGCCAGATCTGACAAATCTTTAGGTGTATGGCTTTAGACACCATAGCTCATTAAATATTAGCAGTTTGAAGTATCTTAAGCTACTGCCCCTATTACCTCTACTACCCTTTTATTTATTTTTTTAAGTCTCATCTGGCAGCCTTGTTAGCTTTAATTACATGAAAGCATGACTGTCTGTGTATTAACTGTTGCATTCATAAGCCTAAATCTCCCTGTCTACCTTGACGATTCCTTGAGTCGTATTGGAGGAAGAGCGATATATAAATAAAATTATTATCACCCACGTGTGTGTATGTATAGATGTGTGTGTGTGTGTGTGTATGTGTGAGATAGATAGATAGATAGATAGATATATATATATATATATATATCTATCTATCTATCTATCTATCTAAAATTAAAACCAGAGCCGGCACTCAGAACCTTAAGCAATTAATGTACCTTGCTCCGGTGCCTTCCTTGGTGCAATGACCCATGTACAAGACGAGAAGTAGGCGGCACTCTGGAGACTATTCTTTTGCAGGTAAAACAAAGTTTTATTGTATCATCGTGCTATATATGTTTTGGTATTTTTGTGTCCCTGACGACGGGCAGAAGCCCGAAATATATGTAGGACGATGCTACAATAGAACTTCGTTTTACCTGCAAAAGAATAGTTTCCAGAGTGCTGCCTACTTATCTATATATATATATACACACACACACACACACACACACACACACACACACACACACACCACTCTTGGGTGTGCTGATATATATGCATGCCTTGGTGTGTGTTCAACCACCCCAGGCGTATGAACATCAGAGCTCGACTGCACACCGGAGAGTGGTATAGCTATCTTATAAAATGGCCCTGTTGTGTCAGAATAGGAAGAAACCCTAGTTCACAGTAGCCTGTGTAGTTTTAATTATTTTTAATGAATAAACATGTAACTGGATAGCAGTGTATGGGGTATATGCAATTCACGGCGAATCGCGGCAAATTATCGCCGTTTTTTAATTCGACAAAATTCGACAGGTGAATTCCGGCAGGTGGCTGCCGGAATTCACCATATTCAATGAAAAACGGATTCGACATTCCCGTGGGCGAAAAACGGCCGATTTGCCGGATTTTGCAGCGAATTGAAAAAAACGGGAAAAACCCGGGAAAAAATGGCGTGAGGTCCCCCCTCCAAAGCATAACCAGCCTCGGGCTCTTCGAGCTGGTCCTGGTTCTAAAAATCCGGGGGAAAATTTGACAGAGGATCCCCCGTATTTTTTAAAACCAGCACCGGGCTCTGCGCCTGATGCTGGTGCAAAAAATACGGGGGACAAAAAGAGTAGGGGTCCCCCGTATTTTATACACCAGCATCGGGCTCCACTAGCTGGACAGATAATGCCACAGCCGGGGGTCACTTTTATACAGTGCCTTGCGGCCGTGGCATTAAATATCCAACTAGTCACCCCTGGCCGGGGTACCCTGGGGGAGTGGGGACCCCTTCAATCAAGGGGTCCCCCAGCCACCCAAGGGCCAGGGGTGAAGCCCGAGGCTGCCCCCCCCATCCAAGGGCTGCGGATGGGAGGCTGATAGCCTTGAGGAAAATGACAGAATATTGTTTTTTCCAGTAGTACTACAAGTCCCAGCAAGCCTCCCCCGCAAGCTGGTACTTGGAAAACCACAAGTACCAGCATGCGGGAGAAAAACGGGCCCGCTGGTACCTGTAGTTCTACTGGGAAAAAAATACCCAAATAAAAGCAGGAGACACACACCTTGACAAGTACAACTTTATTACACACTGCCGACACACACATACTTACCTATGTTGACACGCCGACTGCCACAGTCTCCGAAGATCCGAGGTACCTGTGAAAAAAATTAGACTCACCTCAATCCAGTGTCCGGGAGATAATCCACGTACTTGTTAAAAAAAAAACACGAACACCCGTACCATGCCGGACTGAAAGGGGTCCCATATTGACATGAGACCCCTTTCCACGAATGCCGGGACACCACGTGACTCCTGTCACTGAGGTCCCTTCAGCCAATCAGGAAGCGCTACTTCCGTGGCGCTCACCTGATTGGCTGTGCGCGTGTGACCTCTGACAGCGCATCGCAAAGCCTCTCCATTACTTGCAATGGTGGGAACTTTGCCGTCAGCGGTGGGGTTACCCGCGGTCAGCCGCTGACCCCACCGCTAGCCGCAAAGTTCCCACCATTGAATATAATGGAGGGAGCTGTGCGATGCGCTGTCAGCTCAGACGCGCACAGAGCCAATCAGCAGAGTGCAAGGACGTTGCGCTCGCTGATTGGCTTACGAGACCTTTCAGTGACAGATGTCACGAGGGGGTCTCTCTGCATTCGTGGAAAGGGGTCCCATGTGTCAACATGGGACCCCGTTCAGTCCGTGTGGTACGGGTGTCCGGTTTGTTTTTTTGACAAGTTCGTGGATTTACCTCTGGACCATGGATGAGGTGAGTGTATTTATCTTTTCTTTTCAGGTACCCCTGGATTCTACTTGGAGAAGAGGACCGATGTCGGCGTGTGAACATAGGTAAGTATGTGTGTGTCGACGTATGAAATAAAGTTTTACTTTCACGGTGTCGGTCTCCTGTTTTTATTTGGGTATTTTTTTCCCAGTAGAACTACAGGTACCAGCGGGCCCGTTTTTCTCCCGCATGCTGGTACTTGTGGTTCTCCAAGTACCAGCTTGCGGGGGAGGCTTGCTGGGACTTGTAGTACTACTGGAAAAAACAATATTCTGTCATTTTACTCAAGGCTATCAGCCTCCCATCCGCAGCCCTTGGATGGGGGGGGACAGCCTCGGGCTTCACCCCTGGCCCTTGGGTGGCTGGGGGGGGGGACCCCTTGATTGAAGGGGTCCCCACTCCCCCAGGGTACCCCGGCCAGGGGTGACTAGTTGGATATTTAATGCCACGGCCGCAGGGCACTGTATAAAAGTGACCCCCGGCTGTGGCATCTGTCCAGCTAGTGGAGCCCGATGCTGGTGTGAAAAATACGGGGGACCCCTACTCTTTTTGTCCCCCGTATTTTTTTGCACCAGCATCAGGCGCAGAGCCCGGTGCTGGTTTTAAAAATACGGGGGAACCCCTGTCAATTTTTTCCCCGCATTTTTAGAACCAGGACCAGCTCGAAGAGCCCGAGGCTGGTTATGCTTTGGAGGGGGGACCCCACGCCATTTTTTTCAGGGATTTTACCATTCCATCCAAAAAAAAAAAAAAATATTGTTTTTAAAAATATATAAATAATACTTGTGCCTCCAAAAAAGACAAACCAAGTACCTAATCCCTTCTAATATAAATAGATATGATATTACCAAGGAAAAAAAAACACAAAAAAAACATGTTTTAAATTTTTTTTATTAGTTTCACCCTCCAAAGTGTGTCGGATTGAAAATGACGAATTTACTGTCTAAAAGCACTGTTGTCGAATTTCCAAACTTCCATTGAATAGACTTTGGTCGAATTGCAGCATGTGTATCATTGCAAAAAAAGTCGAATTTGTCAAAAGTCGAATTTCAAAAAGTCGAATTTTGAAAGTCCGTTTTTTTGTCGGAAAGTACTGAATTGCATTGTCGAATTTTTTTTTTTTGGCGAAAAATTCCCGAAATTCGACCGCAATTGCATATACCCCTATGTGAATAAAATAGGCGAAATGTGTATTTCTCTCGTGCTGCTATTCTGTCAGTAGTCTCCCTGTGAGTGATGCTGCTGTTTAGTTGGGTTTGTGTACAGATGGTCATGTGAAAGTTGAATGTGTGCGGTTACGCTGGGAACCGTGCGGTCTTGGGTAAAGATGCGCGGTCATGTGTTCTAATGAGTATGTATGTTATCTGGTAATGTTTCATGTTGTAGGTTACTTTGGGAAACACAAAACATACGATCACTGCTGTTTACAACACAACATGCTCTATTTTACCTGTACTACACCATTTTCTCTATAAAACCTCATGAAGACTGAGATGTGTGTCGCATGCTTCTCACTCTGTTATGGGTGTTTACAAAATGTTAACTCTTCAGCTCATGAAAAGCAATTTACGGGGCAATGAAAATCATGTACTTTCATTAAAATATCAAGCACATAAAAGTGAGCATCGCCTTACAGCTTTCTAAAGCTTGCGTGACTAGTGTCTAAGCAACTTATTGTAATCACTGCCTAAGACACAAAAGCATAACAGCAGTTTAAATAAGAACACCCAGAATTGTGTAAAAGCAATAACAAATATTAAGTTGTGATTCATAATTTTTTTTAAAATAGAGGTGATGTATCTTTTTAATCAAATAACAGATCCTCTTGGTTTACTTCACGTCGGCAAGCAGTCTATCTTTGCATATGGTCATGTTTGTGAAAATATATGCACACCGCAAGTGTCCCTCGTGGATCAATGCATTTCTGTTAGCATCAATTCTCGAACAGCACAGTGTATTTGTTTTTTGTTTTTTTTCTGTAGAAACACATTTTTAACCCTGTAAAGGATAATAAGTTACTTCAAGTTTGTGCTATTTTATGACTATACCAGAAATATATGTATTATGGACTACATTGAGTATAACCAGTCTTACAAACATTGGATTGAAGAAAATCCTAGAACTCTGGCGCAATTGGGTTAGGTTGGAATGTTTTATTTTAAACTAGTGGCCATTCGGTACTTTTTAAATATAGGCACATTTAAAAAAAAAAAAAAAGACATGTTTTTGTTTCCAGGATAATTGAAGTGTCTATTTTTTTATTTGTGCCATGGAAATCTAAGAAAGGCGCTTTTCAGTAAATGCAGATCTAGCCAGAAATACTACATTACTGTGCTGTAAAGTTCATGTACATAGAGCAGAAATGCTTGTATCTATGTATATGAAAGCTTGCCATATTACGTGTGCCTGTCATATTACGTGTGGCATTATACATAGACCAGAATCGGACAGTGCTGTGGAGAACTGAAGTTATATGGGAAATAGTAATACACAAAGATAACGCTGCTAATATTCTCAGACAGATGATCTATAGTATACACTGTTTTTAGAATAAGTCATCATACAGTTAAATGTTACTGTATGTCCCAATAAATGCCTGCTCTTCTTACAATATAGAGTTTATAATAAAGTCTAAGCCACTTTGCCTTCCTTCCTTCCTTCCTTCCTTCCTTCCGCTTCTTCACTGTGCAGTTCCACTCTTCTATCCTCTGCTTTCCTGTCATGGTTCCTGGCATTCTGGGCTCTAGCACTAATCCTGAACCCATTGTCTTCTTTCTTTAAGCGCTGGTCGGACTATGTGGAAAGATACATGAACTGTGACTCTACTTCCCCAGAGCTGAGAGAGCATCTCGCACAGAAACCTGTTTTCTTACCCAGGTGAGCTCATCATCTGATGCCTGTGCCAGGTATACTGTCACTAACTTTAGTGAATGAAAACATTTTGCCAGTTTTTTTTTTTTTTTTTTTTAAGATTTTTTTTTTGTTGTTGCTGTGTTAGTCTCTTCCACCTCTGCCGGGAAGCTATTCCAGTAATCCTATCTTCACATTTAGTCTGACCACACCACTCTTCAGCTTCTCTTCATCTGAAATATTGTTCCATGTAGTTATGTAATACAGTCCATTCCCTTGTAAAACGCTCTTGAGGTGTTCCACTCATTTTTGTATTGTGACATACAAAGGTATCGCATGGTATTTAGCAATGTATTTTGTCGCCATATTTTTCGCTTGTCTGTTCCACAGTAGAAACATTATTCTTTCAGTGGGACAAACACTACTTGATGACAATAAAAACGTGTGTACTGGTGCTTCAGACGGTTAACTACGTTCTTCAACAGTGTCGTTTAAAAAAACATTCAATGAAAAATAAAACTAATGTCATTTTGAAAATATAAATTTTCGGTTCTAAGTAACAAATGCATCTATAGAGGAAGTGGGTCTGTCATGTAGTGATGATCTTCAATACATCCTCGTAGGGAAGCATACATGTATGCTTTCGTTAAACACAATGGGGTATATGCAATTGCGGTCGAATTCGCGGCAATTATCGCCGTTTTTTAATTCGACCAAATTCGCCAGGTGAATCCCGGCAGGTGCCTGCCGGGATTCACCATATTCAATGAAAAACGGATTCGCCAGAATCGCGGGCGAAAATCGGCCGATTTGGCGGATTTTGCCGCGATTTAAAAAAACGGGGAAAAACGTGAAAAACCCGGAAAAAAAAATGGCGTGGGGACCCCCCTCCAAAGCATAACCAGCCTCGGGCTCTTTGAGCTGGTCCTGGTTCTAAAAATGCAGGGGAAAAATTGGCCAGGGATCCCCCGTATTTTTAAAACCAGCACCGGGCTCTGCGCCTGATGCTGGTGCCAAAAATACGGGGGACAAAAAGAGTAGGGGTCCCCCGTATTTTTAACACCAGCATCGGGCTCCACTAGCTGGACAGATAATGCCACAGCCGGGGGTCACTTTTATGCCGTGCCCTGCGGCCGTGGCATCAAAAATCCAACTAGTCACCCCTGGCCGGGGTACCCTGGGGGAGTGGGGACCCCTTCAATCAAGGGGTCCCCCCCCCCCCCAGCCACCCAAGGGCCAGGAGTGAAGCCCGAGGCTGTCCCCCCCCATCCAATGGGCTGCGGATGGGAGGGCTGATAGCCTTTGTGATAAAAAAAAGATATTGTTTTTTCCATTAGTACTACAAGTCCCAGCAAGCCTCCCCCGCAAGCTGGTACTTGGAGAACCACAAGTACCAGCATGCGGGAGAAAAACGGGCCCGCTGGTACCTGTAGTACTACTGGGAAAAAAATACCCAAATAAAAACAGGACACACACACCTTGATAGTAAAACTTTATTTCATACACCGACACACACATACTTACCTATGTTGACACGCCGACTGCCACGGTCTCCGACGATCCGAGGGTACCTGTGAAAAAATGGTACTCACCTTCCAGCGTCCAGAGGTACATCCAGGTCCAGGGTATAATCCACGTACTTGGCAAAACAAAAAAACGAACACGATCCACCGGACTAATGAAAGGGGTCCAATGTTTTCACATTAGACTCCTTTCCCCGAATGCCGGGACATCACGTGACTCCTGTCACTGATGTCCCTTCAGCCAATCAGGAAGCGCTACTTCCGTGGCGCTCACCTGATTGGCTGAGCGCCGTCTGTACTCTGACAGCGCCTCGCAAAGCCGCTCCATTACTTTCAATAGTGGGAACTTTACGGTAGCGGTGGGGTCACCCGCCGGTCAGCCGCTGACCGGCGGGTGACCTCACCGCTAGCCACTAAGTTCCCACCATTGAATATAATGGAGGGAGCTGTGCGATGCGCTGTCTGAGTTCAGACAGCGATCAGCCAATCAGGTGAGCGCAACGAAGTTGCGCTTCCTGATTGGCTTAGAGACCTGTCAGTGACAGCTGTCACTGACAGGTCTCATTCGTGGAAAGGTGTCCCATGTGTCAGCATGGGACCCCTTTCAGTCCGTTTGGTCGGTTATTTGCGGTTTGTTTTTTTCTACAAGTACGTGGATTTATCTCTGGACCCTGGTTGAGGTGAGTATTTTGAACTTTTCTTTACAGGTATCCGTGGATTCTACATGGAGAAGAGGACCGATGTCGGCGTGTGAACATAGGTAAGTATGTGTGTGTCGGTAGTGTGAAATAAAGTTTTACTGTCGACGGTGTGTGTGTCCTGTTTTTATTTGGGTATTTTTTTCCCAGTAGTACTACAGGTACCAGCGGGCCCGTTTTTCTCCCGCATGCTGGTACTTGTGGTTCTCCAAGTACCAGCTTGCGGGGGAGGCTTGCTGGGACTTGTAGTACTAATGGAAAAAACAATATCTTTTTTTTTATCACAAAGGCTATCAGCCCTCCCATCCGCAGCCCATTGGATGGGGGGGGACAGCCTCGGGCTTCACCCCTGGCCCTTGGGTGGCTGGGGTGGGGGGACCCCTTGATTGAAGGGGTCCCCACTCCCCCAGGGTACCCCGGCCATGGGTGACTAGTTGGATATTTGATGCCACGGCCGCAGGGCACGGCATAAAAGTGACCCCCGGCTGTGGCATTATCTGTCCAGCTAGTGGAGCCCGATGCTGGTGTTAAAAATACGGGGGACCCCTACGCTTTTTGTCCCCCGTATTTTTGGCACCAGCATCAGGCGCAGAGCCCGGTGCTGGTTTTAAAAATACGGGGGATCCATGCCCAATTTTTCCCCGCATTTTTAGAACCAGGACCAGCTCAATGAGCCCGAGGCTGGTTATGCTTTGGAGGGGGGACCCCACGCCATTTTTTTTTTCTGATTTTACCGTTCCAGCAATCAAAAAAAATAAAAATAAAAATAATATTTTAAAAAATATATAAATAATATTTGTGCCTCCCCCCCCCCCCCCCCCCAAAAAAAAAAATACCTAATCCCTTCTAATATAAATAGATCTGCTATTCCCAAAAAAAAAAACACAAAAAAAAACATGTTTAAAATTTTTTTATTTGTTTTCACCCTCCAAAGTGTGGCGGATTGAAAATGACGAATTTGCTGTCTAAAAGCACTGCTGTCGAATTTCCAAACTTGAATTGAATATGCTTTGGTCGAATTGCAGCACTTGTATCATTGCAGAAAAGTCGAATTTGCAAAAAGTCGAATTTTGAAAGTCCGTTTTTTGGTCGGAAAGCACTGGATTGCATAGGGGAATTGTTTTTTTTGGTCGAAAATGACCCGAAATTCGACAATTTCGGGAATTCGACCACAATTGCATATACCCCAATGTATTCACTCTTGTCTGGTCTTTCGTAGGTTCAAGTTCTCTCTGCAGATGGTGTTTCAGAATTTTTCAGATTGTAAGATCTTTGTGTGCTTTACAAAATGTGTAGGCTCCCTGCTTCCTATTGCTGCGTACAGAAAACTTCACCAATCTGTGTTTCACGTTAATCACATTGTTGGCATTTTGTATGCTACATTTTCTAGATACAACACACTCGTTTTCAAAGAGAAAAATTGTACACACACCTTTTAATGTCTGGCGTGGCGATTCAGAGACGCGGGTTAGGCAGTTTGTATAATGGGTTTTGTTGCCCCTTGGAAGATATTTAATTTTGTGTTTATTTGTTTATATCTGTAGTGATGATTTATCGGGTTTATCTGGTTTTTCCTACATCTATTCAGGATCAACCTTTATTAATGACCAATTCTTTTTCTTAGAAATCAAGTTAAGGAGAAACTGGATGCCAGGTTGTATAGAGGCTGCAGTACAGGAGCTTGGGCATTTTTTAACTCCAAAAGCCAGAGACCCTCCGCTTCTATATCCCATTTGCAGCCTGGGAGCTCTGTGGTTGATTTTTGTTTAAGTGCCTGCCGGATCTGCGTGATGATTTCTATGGCATCCTTCATCACCTCCCACTGCCTGCTTGCTTCCTACATGGGTAGCTCCTCCACCACTGTGGCTCCAGTGCCATCGAGCCAGAAAGGGTAATTGTGGAGGGTTGATGATCTGTGGTTGGGGAATTACTTCTACCCCTAGACTTGGCCAAAAATGTAGAGAATAGCTAACACCGCTCTGAATTTTGTCTGTTTTGTAGTCTATAGTTAGCCTCCCTATTGCTCTGCAACTTGGAATTGGTTTTTTTTTTTTTTTTGTAGTGTACTACAGCTGTTCTGTCTTTCCTCATTGTTTCTTTTAGGTCCATGTAGTGGAGTGAGTCCAGGGTTATCACTAGATTGGAACGTCGGCAATATATTTGCTTGTCTCAGGTGCTACTCAACATTACCTGGAGACCAGTTAGGTGCTTACACAATTGATTACCATGTGGGTCTTCACCAAAATGGTTGAGCATGCTTGGGTGAAGTGCTTGGTACATGAGCTTTTGCAACTGTCATCCCTTCCATAGTAAGAACAGCTGCTGCATTACCAGACAAGCCCACTGTGCTATTGAGTATTACGAAGTCATTGCATAACCTCATTGTGTTCCATCTCATTTGGTGAGGATGGTGCAATCTACCTCCAGAACCTATTCCTTGAAGTGTCAGACTGCAAGTGCACTTCAGTCAGATTCCAAAACATTCTGTCAAGACAGACATAAGGGGGATGAAGGTTAGCACATGGAGATAATCCTTTAGCAAGGATTTCTATAGGCAGGGATTTAGTCTGAGCCCTCTGGCAGGTGCTATATCTTCAGAATAGCTAAGACCCATCAATTCTAGGTTGAACAGGGAGAAGATAGTAGTACATTTTCTTAATCTCTTTTCCCATTTGGGTATACTATTTTGTTGGCTATGCGATAGACCTGATACGTTTCGAACTTTCATGTAGGATGCTTACCTTTTTTATCCTTTTGTCTGTGTAGATCTGGTATAATGGGAGTCAGTCTAGGTTAGATGCTGCCATGGAATTACTAGCTCCATATGCAGACGCTGCTGATATGAGAGACAGTACAGACAGGAAGCTTGAGACTTCCCTTAAGTTTTGGATTCCTCTTCGTTTCACCTTTTGTCACGGCGGCAGAGCACTGGCAGAAGCTTTGTTTTTTCCCCTGACTAAATCTGTGAGGTATCTGAGAGACCAGACTGGATGCTGAACTCAATGGTACTAGGATTTAGACTTCATGATTACAGCACACTGTGTGCTCTGACTTTGAGCCTATATGGTGGTCACAAAGAACATGTAGACTCCTGCTTTTCTCTGGGGTATGCTAATATGACTAAAGCCACAGGGAATTTGCATTTGAGGATGGGGAAACATGTTTCTATCTGGCTGTCAGGACCGTTGAAATTTAATTGATTTTGTCCCACAGGTTAGAGGAGAAATTGTATCCTCCTGAGATTAGCAAAAAGGAAACAAGGCTTCAGACAAGTGCTAAGCATAGAATGTCTCATGGATAGTTTGGGGTAGATCACAGGTTCTCAAATTCGGTCCTCAGGACCCCACACGGTGCATGTTTTGCAGGTCTCCTCACAGAATCACAAGTGAAATAATTAGCTCTACCTGTGGACCTTTTTAAAATGTGTCGGTGAGTAATTAATACACCTGTGCACCTCCTGGGTTACCTACAAAACATGCACTGTGTGGGGTCCTGAGGACCGAGTTTGAGAACCTGTGGGGTAGATTGACTAAAACGCACAAGTAGTGATGCCTATAGCAACCAATCATAGTCTTTTTAATTTTGTAGAATGCAATAGAGAAATGATATCTAGAATCTGGGCAATATCACCACTGGTCTGTTCGACATTTTAGTAAATCTTCCTTTTGGGTTTGTTTGTTTGTTTATTTATGTATCTATTTTATTTATTTACTGTATTTTTAATCTGTCTTGTGTGACTTCCACTCCTCAAACTTGGATGAGTGGAACGTTCTGTCAGGGATACTTCAGAGATTCTTAGAAAGTTATCTGGACAATTTTTACTGGTCTCTTGGAAAATAAAAAAAACCTGTAAATTCTGCCTTAGGCCAGGTACAAACTACAGCATTATGTATCTCTGCCAACGGGACGAGATGTTGTTCTGCTGTACACACTGAATGATACAGCACGCATTATATTGTTTATGGCCATGTTCAGCTCTGTGCAGTCAGGCATCGGGTCCTTCTGTTGGCCATGCAGCACAGCAGGTGGGACAACTTTGATGCCAGCAGGTGGGAGCATACACATTAGATGATGTGCACGATATGTCTGTCCGAACCGCTGGATCGGATTACCTATCATCTAATGTGTACCCAGCTTTAGGGAAGCCATTCAGTTTTGGAGCTGCTGTTCTAGTCCCAAATATTAAGTTGCACGTGGTTTCATCTATTGCCACAGCAGTGTCTATGTTTTATGCTGCGGCTGATTTCTTTTAAACTGAGACACGCACTTGCACCTTTGAAAATGCATTTCTGTGCGTCTTTAGAAACCATCAAAACCCTAGTCCTGTTAAGTGCAGTTTCTCCAAAATGGACTACTGTGTGAGGGGGTTTGGATGTAGCCACTGTCAGCAACACGCCCATGTCTGCTGAACCACTCCTCATTATCTCCCACTAAAATACATACTCGCTGTGCCCAAATTCATTCTGCATCTCTGTGTAGTAACAATCTGGACACATGCGCAATACTTCGTTCTGCATCTCTGGTAACAGTTGGGAGGCATGTGCAGTACCTGTTTCATTGGTCAACTACATTGCATTCAACTCAGAATCAGGCCTGAAGTTATTTGCGCCAATCTCTTCTTGTCTAGAATCTGGATTGATCCTTTTGACTTACAGTACTGTTCAAAAGTTTTATGCAGGGGTGGAAAAATGCTGCAAAGTAAGAATGCTTTCAAAAATAGAAGTGTTAATACCATTTCTCAAGCATCCATAAGGCATATTGGGGAGACTTCGTACGATGGGGTATAGACGGGGTCCAAAGGAGCCAGTGCACTTTAAATTTCTTCACTGTGTGTGCTGGCTCCTCCCCTCTATGCCCCTTCCCACAGGCAGTTTAGGAAAAAGTGCCCTCAGGAGAGGATGCACATCTCTGCAGCTCCAGAGAGTTTTCTTCAGTTTATTTCTCTAACGTCCTAGAGGATGCTGGGACTCCGTAAGGACCATGGGGATAGACGGGCTCCGCAGGAGACATGGGCACTTTAAGAAAGACTTTGACTCTGGGTGTGCACTGGCTCCTCCCTCTCTGCCCCTCCTCCGGACCTCAGTTTGATACTGTGCTCAGTGGAGACTGGGTGCATTTCAGGAGCTCTCCTGAGTTTCCTGTCAAAGTATTTTTGTTAGGTGTTTTTATTTTCAGGGAGCCTGCTGGCAACAGACTCCCTGCATCGAGGGACTGAGGAGAGAGAAACAGACCCACTTCTCTGAGTTTCAGGGCTCTGTTTCTTAGGCTACTGGACACCATTAGCTCCAGAGGGATCGGTACGCAGGTCTCACCCTCGCCGTCCGTCCCAGAGCCGCGCCGCCGTCCTCCTCGCAGAGCCGGAAGAAAGAAGCCGGGTGAGTATGTGAGGAAAAGACAATCTGAGGCGGCAGAAGACACCTTGATCTTCACTGATGTAACGCACAGCACGGCAGCTGTGCGCCATTGCTCCCCTTCACCTCACACACCTCGGTCACTGGAAGGGCGCAGGGGGGGCGGGGCGGGGCGCCCTGGGCAGCAATATAAACCTCTCTTATGGCAAATACACATATATACATGTACAGCTGGGTACTGTACATGTATATAAAGAGCCCCTGCCATGTTGTTGGAAAATTTGAGCGGGACAGAAGCCTGCCGCCGAGGGGGCGGGGCTTCTCCCTCAGCACTCACCAGCGCCATTTTTTCTCCACAGCACCGCTGAGAGGAAGCTCCCCGGACTCTCCCCTGCTTGACACACGGTGAAAGAAGGGTTTTTAAAGTAGAGGGGGGGGGGCCACATAATTGGCGCATATATACAGCAACAGCGCTACTTGGTAAACATACTGTGTTTTTCTCTTACGTCCTAGAGGATGCTGGGAACTCCGTAAGGACCATGGGGTATAGACGGGCTCTGCAGGAGATAGGGCACCTAAAAAGAACTTTGACTATGGGTGTGCACTGGCTCCTCCCTCTTTGCCCCTCCTCCAGACCTCAGTTAGATTCTGTGCCCAGAGAAGAAAGGGTACAATGCAGAGAGCTCTCCAGAGTTTTCTGTTATGAAGAATTTGTTAGGTTTTTTATTTTCAGGGAGTCCTGTTGGCAACAGGCTCCCTGCATCGTGGGACTGAGGAGAGAGAAGCAGAGCTGGCTTGTCAAGTTGGGCACTGTTTCTAAGGCTACTGGAAAGACATCAGGCGGCAGAAGACATCAGATCTTCATAAGGTAAGCGCGCAGCGGTATGCTGCGCGCCATTGCTCCCAGTACACACACACAAGCAGGCACTGAAGGGTGCAGGGCGCAGGGGGGGGCGCCCTGGGCAGCAAGTTTCCTCATTTTTTGGCAATATAAAGCAGGATTAGGCTGTGGGACAGTAAATCCTAAAATCCCCCGCCATTTTTTATATAGAATTACTGGGACCGAAGCCCGCCGTCGGGTGGGCGGGGCTTGATCCTCAGCACTAACCAGCGCCATTTTCTCCACAGAAACTGCATGAGGATACGCTGGCTCCCTGATCTCTCCCCTGCTGAACTTCACAGGCTGGAAAAAAGAGGAGGGGGGCACTTTGGCGACGCAGTGAGTGGGAATTAAGGTTATATATATATATATATATATATATATATATAAAAAGCGCTATCTGGTCATATATATTCCAGTGTTTTTAAGCGCTGGGTGTGTGCTGGCATACTCTCTCTCTGTCTCTCCTAAGGGCCTGGTTGGGGTTTTGTCCCCTTATAGGTTAATCCCTGTTTGTGTGGGGTGTCGGTACGTGTGTGTCGACATGTCTGAGGCGGAAGGCTTCTCCAAGGAGGAGGTGGAGCAAATGAGTGGTGTGTCTCCGTCGGTTGTGCCAACTCAGGATTGGATGGACATGTGGCATATGTTGAATGCAAGTGTGGCATCTTTACATAAAAGGCTTGATAAGGCTGAATTAGGGGGGACATCAGGGGGTCAATCCTCGGATTGGACTGACTCACAGGGCCCGTCGGGGTCTCAAAAGCGTCCCTTAACACAAGACACTACTACCGACACGGATTCTTATTCCAGTGTCGACTATGACGAAGTAAAATTGCACCCTAGGGTGACTAAAACCATTCAGTGTATGATTGTGGCAATAAGGGATGTGTTGCATATTGAGGATGAACCCTCGGTCCCCGACACAAGGGTACACATGTTTAAGGGAAAGAAACAGATTATTAATTTTCCCACATCTCATGAATTAAATGATTTCTTTGGAAAAGCTTGGGAGACTCCGGAAAAGAGACCGCAGATCCCCAAAAGAATTTATATGGCATACCCCTTCCCTAAACAGGACAGGGAGATTTGGGAATCACCCCCCACTGTGGACAAGGCCCTGACGCGCTTGTCCAAGAAAGTGGCGCTACCGTCTCCTGACACAGCGACCCTTAAGGACCCTGCAGATCGCAGGCAAGAAACTACCTTAAAGTGTATTTATTCTTATACGGGTGCTGTGCTAAGACCGACAATTGCGTCGGCATGGGTGTGTAGCGCAATTGCAGCTTGGACAGATGAGCTGACAGATCACTTTAATAATATGGATAAGGATACTATATTCTTAACTCTAGCCCATATAAAAGACGCAGTCTTATTTATGAGGGATGCTCAAAGGGACATTGGATTGCTAGCTTCTAGGGTCAATGCCATGTCTATCTCGGCGAGAAGATCCTTATGGACTCGCCAATGGACGGGTGATGCGGATTCCAAAAAACATATGGAAGTACTACCCTATATGGGAGATGTATTATTTGGGGATGGGCTGACGGACCTGGTTTCCACAGCTACAGCAGGTAAATCACATTTTTTACCATATATTCCCCAACAGCAAAAGAAAGTACCACCCTATCAGATGCAGTCCTTTCGGTCGCACAAGTCCAGAAGAGGTTGGGGATCCTCTTTCCTTGCCAGAGGTAAGGGCAGAGGCAAAAGAGCACCTGCTTCGGCAGGTGCCCAGGAACAAAAGTCCTTCCCGGCTGCTCCAAAACCCACAGCATGACGCTGGGACTCTCCTGAGGGAGTCCGCACCGGTGGGGGCACGTCTTCGACTTTTCAGTCAGGCCTGGGTCAGATCAGACCTGAATCCCTGGGTGTTGGAAATAGTTTCCCAGGGTTACAAACTGGAATTCGAGGAGGTGCCCCCGCGCCGATTTTTCAAATCGGCCCTAACAGCTTCCACATCGGAAAGGTATGTAGTGTTAGCTGCAATTCAAACGCTGTGTATACAGCAAGTGATAATCAAGGTTCCCCTGCACCAGCAGGGAAGAGGTTACTACTCAACCCTATTTGTGGTCCCGAAACCGGACGGTTCGGTCAGACCTATTTTGAATCCAAAATCCCTAAACCTGTACATAAGAAGATTCAAATTCAAAATGGAATCACTCAGAGCGATAATAGCCAACATGGAGGAGGGGGAGTTTATGGTGTCTCTGGACATAAAGGATGTGTACCTTCATGTCCCCATATATGCCCCCCATCAGGAATACCTGAGATTCGCTGTACAGGATTGTCATTACCAATTTCAGACGTTGCCGTTTGGACTTTCCACGGCCCCGAGGATTTTCCCCAAGATAATGGCGGAAATTATGGTGGTCCTGCGCAAGCATGGAGTCACAATTATCCCATACTTAGACGATCTCCTGATAAAAGCGAGATCAAGAGAGACATTGCTGAGCAGTGTGGTGCTCTCTCTGAGAGTGCTCCAGCAACACGGTTGGATTCTAAATCTACCTAAGTCACAGTTGATTCCGACAACTCTACTACCGTTCCTAGGTATGATACTGGATACGGAACAAATGAAGGTCTTCCTCCCAATAGAGAAAGCCCAGGACATCCAGAACATGGTCAGAGACCTGCTAAAACCGAAAAGGTTGTCAGTTCACCAATGCACTCGAGTTCTGGGAAAAATGGTGGCGGCCTACGAGGCCATTCCCTTCGGAAGGTTCCATGCAAGGACTTTTCAATGGGACCTTCTGGACAAGTGGTCCGGATCCCATCTGCACTTACATCGGAAAATAACTCTGTCCCCAGGAGCCAGAGTGTCTCTCCTGTGGTGGTTGCAAAGTGCTCACCTGCTGGTGGGTCGCAGGTTCGGAATTCAGGATTGGATCCTGGTTACCACGGACGCGAGCCTCCGAGGATGGGGAGCGGTCACACAAGGAAAAAAATTTCAGGGACTTTGGTCAGACCAGGAGTCCTGTCTACACATCAATGTGTTGGAACTCAGGGCCATTTACAACGGCCTTCGACAAGCGGAGAGTCTTTTTCGAAACCTACCGGTTCTGATTTAATCAGACAATGTCACAGCAGTGGCTCATGTGAACCGCCAAGGCGGGACAAGAAGCAGAGTCGCGATGGCAGAAGCCACCAGGATTCTTCGCTGGGCGGAAAATCATGTAAGCGCTCTGTCGGCTGTCTTCATTCCGGGAGGGGACAACTGGGAAGCAGACTTCCTCAGCAGACACGATCTCCATCCAGGAGAGTGGGGACTTCATCAAGAAGTCTTTGCAGACATAACACGTCTTTGGGGAACTCCTCAAATAGACATGATGGCGTCATGCCTCAACAAAAAACTTCGGAGTTATTGTGCCAGGTCTCGGGACCCTCAGGCAGTGGCTGTAGACGCTCTAATAACACCGTGGGTGTTCAAATCGGTCTACGTGTTTCCTCCTCTTCCTCTCATCACAAAAGTGTTGAGGATCATAAGGCAAAGAAGAGTACAGACGATACTCGTTGTCCCAGACTGGCCTCGAAGGGCCTGGTACTCGGATCTACAAGAGATGCTCACAGGAGATCCCTGGCCTCTTCCTCTGAGGGAAGACCTGTTGCAACAGGGGCCCTGTGTATTTCAAGACTTACCGCGGTTACGTTTGACGGCATGGCGGTTGAACGCCGAATCCTAGCGAAAAAAGGGGATTCCAGAAGAGGTCATCCCTACTTTAATAAAGGCTAGGAAGGAGGTGACTGTTAAGCATTATCACCATATCTGGCGAAAGTATGTGTCTTGGTGTGAAACCCAAGAATGCACCTACGGAAGATTTTCATCTGGGTCGTTTTCTCCACTTCCTACAGACAGGAGTGGATATGGGCCTGAAATTAGGCTCTGTTAAGGTACAGATTTCGGCCCTCTCGATTTTCTTTCAGAAGGAGTTGGCTTCTCTTCCAGAAGTCCAGACGTTTGTAAAGGGAGTGCTGCACATCCAGCCTCCTTTTGTGCCTCCAGTGGCACCGTGGGACCTCAACGTGGTGTTGCAGTTCCTAAAATCACACTGGTTTGAACCGCTTAACAAGGTTGAGTTGAAATTTCTTACTTGGAAGGTGGTCATGTTGTTGGCCTTGGCATCAGCAAGGCGAGTGTCAGAATTGGCAGCTTTGTCACACAAAAGCCCCTACTTCATTTTTCATGTGGATCGAGCTGAATTGAGGACACGTCCGCAATTTTTGCCTAAGGTGGTTTCTTCATTCCATGTGAATCAACCTATTGTGGTGCCCGTGGCTACAAGTGACCTGGAGGATTCCAGATCCCTGGACGTAGTCAGGGCCTTAAAGATTTATGTAGCCAGGACGGCTAGAATTCGGAAAACAGAGGCTCTGTTTGTCCTGTATGCTGCCAATAAGATTGGCGCACCTGCTTCGAAGCAGACTATTGCTCGCTGGATCTGTAATACGATTCAGCAGGCTCATTCTACGGCTGGATTGCCGGTACCAAATTCGGTTAAGGCCCATTCCACTAGGAAGGTGGGCTCTTCTTGGGCGGCTGCCCGAGGCGTCTCGGCATTACAACTTTGCCGAGCGGCGACTTGGTCGGGGTCAAACACTTTTGCTAAATTCTAAAGGTTTGATACCCTGGCTGATGCGTTTGCTCAGTCGGTGCTGCAGAGTTATACGCACTCTCCCGCCCGATTCAATGCTTTGGTATAAACCCCATGGTCCTTACGGAGTCCCCAGCATCCTCTAGGACGTAAGAGAAAATAAGATTTTAAACCTACCGGTAAATCTATTTCTCCTAGTCCGTAGAGGATGCTGGGCGCCCGTCCCAGTGCGGAAACTCTGCAAGACTTGTATATAGTTGTTGCTTAAATAAGGGTTATGTTACAGTTGACATTGGTCTTGGACCGTTGCTGTTATTGTTCATACGGTTAACTGGTTTTGTATGATCTAGGTTACGTGGTATGCTTGGTGTGGGCTGGTATGAATCTTGCCCTTGGATTTCTAAATCCTGCCTTGTAGTGTCCATCTCCTCTGGGCACAGTTCTCTAACTGAGGTCTGGAGGAGGGGCCTAAAGGGAGGAGCCAGTGCACACCCATAGTCAAAGTTCTTTTTAGGTGCCCTATCTCCTGCGGAGCCCGTCTATTCCCCATGGTCCTTACGGAGTCCCCAGCATCCTCTACGGACTAGGAGAAATAGATTTACCGGTAGGTTTAAAATCTTATTTTTTCCTGGGTCATATAGCGTTGGTGTGTGTGCTGGCATACCCTCTCTCTGTCTCTCCAAAGGGCCTGGTGGGGAACCTGTCTTCAGAAAAGAGCTTCCCTGTGTATGTGTGGTGTGTCGGTACGTGTGTGGCGACATGTCTGAGGTTGAAGGCTCACCTAAGGAGGAGGGGGAGTGTATGAATGTTAGGTCTCCGTCGGCAGTGCCGACACCTGACTGGATGGATATGTGGAATGTTTTAAGTGCTAATGTTAATTTCTCTAACGTCCTAGTGGATGCTGGGGACTCCGTAAGGACCATGGGGAATAGACGGGCTCCGCAGGAGACATGGGCACTTTAAGAAAGAATTTAGATTCTGGTGTGCTCTGGCTCCTCCCTCCATGTCCCTCCTCCAGACCTCAGTTTGAATCTGTGCCCGGACGAGCTGGGTGCTGTTCAGTGAGCTCTCCTGAGCTTGCTGTAAGAAAGTATTTTGTTAGGTTTTTTTATTTTCAGGGAGCTCTGCTGGCAACAGACTCCCTGCATCGTGGGACTGAGGGGAGAGAAGCAGCCCTACTCTCTGCAGATAGGTCCTGCTTCTTAGGCTACTGGACACCATTAGCTCCAGAGGGATCGTACACAGGATCTCACCCTCGTCGTCCGATCCCAGAGCCGCGCCGCCGTCCCCCTCGCAGAGCCGGAAGACAGAAGCCGAGTGAGCATGAGAAGCAAGAAGACTTCGAAATCGGCGGCAGAAGACTCCGGTCATCACTGAGGTAGCGCACAGCACTGCAGCTGTGCGCCATTGCTCCCACACACACCTCACATACTCCGGTCACTGTAAGGGTGCAGGGCGCAGGGGGGGGGGGTTCCTGGGCAGCAATTGGGACCTCTTTGGCAAAAGTTTAGCATATTAGCATATATACAGTTGGGCACTGTATATATGTATGAGCCCCCGCCAAGAAAATGTATATTTAAGCGGGACAGAAGCCTGCCGTCGAGGGGGCGGGGCTTCTTCCTCAGCACTCACCAGCGCCATGTTTTTTCTCCACAGCACCGCTGAGAGGAAGCTCCCCAGCCTCTCCCCTGCAGATACACGGTAGAAGAGGGTAAAAAGAGAGGGGGGGCACATAATTAGGCGCAAAAATCAATATAAACAGCAGCTACTGAGTTAACATAAAGTTACTGTGTTATTCCTGGGTTAATAGCGCTGGGGTGTGTGCTGGCATACTCTCTCCCTGTCTCTCCAAAGGGCCTTGTGGGGGAATTGTCTTCAGATGAGCATTCCCTGAGTGTGTGTGGTGTGTCGGTACGTGTGTGTCAACATGTCTGAGGTAATAGGCTCCCCTAAGGAGAAGATGGAGCAAATGTGTGTGTGTGAGGGGTGTCTCCGTCGACAACGCCGACACCTGTTTGGATATGTGTAATTAAGTGCTAAGGTGAAATTATTGCACAAAAGATTAGAGAACAGACAGGGAATCTACCCATGTCTGTCCCTATGTCGCAGAGACCTTCCGAGTCTCTCAATGATCACTATCCAAAATAATAGACACTGATATCGACACGGAGTCTGACTCCAGTGTCGACTACGATAATGCAAAGTTACAGCCAAAATGGCAGGAAAGTATTCAATATATGATTATTGTAATAAAAGATGATTTGCATATCACTGATGACTCATCTGTCCCTGACACAAGGGTACACATGTTTAAGGGGAAGAAAGCTGAGGTAAATTTCCCTCCTCTCATGAAGAAAAAGAGCGGGAATCTCCAGACAAGAAGCTACAGCTTCCCACAAAGAATTCTCAGGGAGTATCCTTTCCCTACTAGGGCCAGGATACGATGGGAATCTTCCCCTAGGGTGTCACGTTTGCCCAAAAGGTAGCCCTGACTTAACAGCTATCCTCAGGGATCCTGCAGATAGCATGCACATTCTGGTACACTACTCAGACCGGCGATTGTGTCGGCATGGGTTTATAGCGATGTAGCAGCGTGGTCAGGTACCTTATCAGCAGAGATTGAGATGGTAGTATACTAATGTTGTACATTAGTCTACTGGGTTCTAGAGTCAACGCTATGTCGATTTCTGCTTGACGTGTCCTGTAGAATATGCAATGGACAGGTGATGCCGACTTAAGAGGCATATGGAAGCTGAGGATTGTGTGGAGAAGGGATCTCGGACCTGGTCTCCACAGCTATAGCTGGTAATTCTGATCTTTTGCCTTATATTCCTGCACAGCCTAGGAAAGCACGACATTATCAAATGCAGCCTTTCGATCACAAAGAAACAAGAAAGTCCGAGGTGCGTCCTTTCTTGCCAGAGGCAGGGGCAGAGGTAAGAAGCTGCACAACACAGCTAGTTCCCAGGAACAGAAGTCCTCCCCGACCTCTACAAAATCCACCGCATGTCGCTGGGGCTCCACAGGCGGAGCTAGGCCCGGTGGGGGCACATCTTCGTAATTTCAGCCACAAGTGGGTTCACTCCCTGTTGGATCCCTGGGCAATTGATATTGTGTCTCAGGGATACATGCTGGACTTTGAGGAGATGCCCCCTCACCGACGGCCCTGCCGGCTTCCCCCCACGAGAAGGAAATAGTGTTAACTGCAATTCACAAATTGTATCGTCAACAGGTGGTGGTCAAGGTTCCCCTCCTTCAACAAGGAGGGGGTTATAATTTGACCATGTTGTAGTCCCGAAACCGGATGGTTCGGTCAGACCCATATTGAATTTAAAATCCCTGAACATATACCTGAAAGGTTCAAGTTCAAGATGGAATCGCTAAGAGCGGTCATCGCAAGCCTGAAAGGGGGAGGTTTTATGGTGTCTCTGGACATAAAGGATGCATACCTTAATGTCCCCATTTATCCACCTCATCAGGCGTACCTCAGATTTGCGGTACAGGATTGTCATTACCAATTTCAGACGTTGCCGTTTGGTCTCCCCACGGCCCCGAGAATCTTCACCAAGGTAATGGCGGAAATGATGGTGCTCCTGCGGAAGCAAGGTGTCTCAATTATCCAGTACTTGGACGATCTCCTCATAAAAGCGAGATTAAGAGAGCAGTTGCTGAACAGCGTATCACTTTCTCTGGAAGTGTAACGGCAACACGGCTGGATTCTAAATATTCCAAAGTCGCAGTTGGTTCCTACGGCACATCTGCCTTTCCTAGGCATGATTCTAGACACAGACCAGAAAAGGGTTTATCTCCCGATAGAGAGAGCTCAGGAGCTCATGACACTGGTCAGGAACCTATTAAAACCAAAACAGGTGTCAGTGCATCACTGCACTCGAATCCTGGGAAGGATGGTGGCATTGTAAGAGGCCATTCCCTTCGGCAGGTTCCATGCGAGGACCTTTTCAATGGGACTTACTGGACAAGTGGTCCGGATCACATCTTCAGATGCATCGGTTAATCACCCTATCCCCCAGGGCCAGTGTGTCTCTCCTGTGGTGGCTGCAGAGTGCTCACCTTCTCGAGGGCCGTAGATTCGGCACGGATGCAAGCCTCGGAGGGTGGGGAGCAGTCGCAAAGGGAAGGAATTTCCAAGGTCTGTGGTCCAGTCAGGAGACTTGCCTTCACATCACCATCCTGGAATTAAGGGCCGTATACAACGCCCTACGTCAAGCGGAGACCCTGCTTCGCGACCACCCGGTTCTGATTCAGTCAGAAGCCACCAGAATTCTTCGCTGGGCGGAGAATCACGTAAGCGCACTGTCAGCAGTGTTCATCCCGGGAGTGGACAGCTGGGAAGCAGACTTCCTCAGCAGGCACGACCTCCACCCGGGAGAGTGGGGACTTCATCAAGAAGTCTTCACGCAGATTGCAAGTCGGTGGGAACTGCCACAGGTGGACGTGATGGCATCCCGCCTCAACAAAAAGCTACAGAGGTATTGCGCCAGGTCATGAGACCCTCAGGCGATAGCTGTGGACGCACTGGTGTCACCGTGGGTGTTCCAGTCGGTCTATGTATTTCCTCCTCCTCCTCTCATACCCAAGGTGCTGAGAATCATAAGAAAAAGAAGAGTGAGAACAATACTCATTGTTCCGGATTGGCCAAGAAGGACTTGGTATCCAGATCTGCAAGAAATGCTCACAGAGGACCCGTGGCCTCTGCCTCTAAGACAGGACTTGTTGCAACAGGGGCCCTGTCTGTTCCAAGACTTACCGCGGCTGCCTAGCAGAAAAAGGCATTCCGGATGAGGTCATTCCTACGCTGATAAAGGCTAGGAAGGACGTGACAACTCAACATTATCACCGTATATGGCGAAAATATGTTGCTTGGTGTGAGGCCAGGAATGCCCCTACGGAGGAATTCCAGCTGGGCCGTTTCCTTCACGTCCTACAGTCAGGAGTGAATTTGGGCCTAAAATTGGGGTCCATTAAGGTCCAGCTTTCGGCCCGATCCATTTTCTTTCAAAAGTAGTTGACTTCTCTACCTGAAGTTCAGACGCTGTAAAGGGAGTGCTGCATATTCAGCCCCCTTTTGTGCCTCCAGTGGCACATTGGGATCTTAACGTGGTGTTGAGTTTCCTGAAATCCCACTGGTTTGAACCACTCAAAACGATGGAATTGATATGTCTCACGTGGAAGGTGGTCATGCTGCTAGCCTTGGCTTCGGCTAGGCGTGTGTCAGAATTAGCGGCTTTTGTCGCATAAAAGCCCCTATCTGGTTTTCCATGCGGATAGAGCAGAATTGCGGACCCGCCCACAGTTTCTGCCGAAAGTGGTTTTCATCCTTTCATATAAACCAACCTATTGTGGTGCCTGTGGCTACTACTGACTTGGAGGATTCCGAGTTACTTGATGTGGTCATGGCTTTGAAGGTTTATGTAGCCAGAACGGCTAGGGTCAGGAAAACAGAATCTTTGTTTATCCTGTATGCTTCCAACAAGCTTGGGGCGCGTGCTTCAAAGCAAACCATTGCTCGCTGGATCTGTAATACGATTCAGCAGGCTCATTCTGCGGCTGGATTGCCGCTGCCAAAATCAGTTAAGGCCCATTTCACTAGGAAGATGGGCTCTTCTTGGGCACCTGCCCGAGGGGTCTCGGCATTTCAGCTGTGCCGAGCGGCTACTTGGTCAGGTTAAAACACTTTTGCAAAGTTCTATAAGTTTGATACCCTGGCTGAAGAGGACCTTGTGTTTGCTCAATCGGTGCTGCAGAGTTATCCGCACTCTCCCGCCCGTTTGGGAGCTTTGGTATAATCCCCATGGTCCTTACGGAGTCCCCAGCATCCACTAGGACGTTAGAGAAAATAAGATTTTACGTACCGGTAAATCTATTTCTCGTAGTCCGTAGTGGATGCTGGGCGCCCGTCCCAAGTGCGGACTTCTTCTGCAATACTTGTATATAGTTATTGCTGCAATAAGGGTTATGTTATAGTTGCATCAGGGTTGTACTGATGCTCTGTTGTTGTTCATACTGTTGACTGGGTAAGTTTATCACAAGTTATACGGTGTGATTGGTGTGGCTGGTATGTATCTTGCCCTGGATTACCAAAATCCTTTCCTTGTACTGTCAGCTCTTCCGGGCACAGTTTCTCTAACTGAGGTCTGGGGGAGGGACATGGAGGGAGGAGCCAGAGCACACCAGAATCTAAATTCTTTCTTAAAGTGCCCATGTCTCCTGCGGAGCCCGTCTATTCCCCATGGTCCTTACGGAGTCCCCAGCATCCACTACGGACTACGAGAAATAGATTTACCGGTAAGTAAAATCTTATTTTCTCTAACGTCCTTGAGGATGCTGTGACTCCGTAAGGACCATGGGGAATAGACGGGCTACGCAGGAGATAGGGCACTTTAAGAAAGCTTAGGACTCTGGGTGTGCACTGGCTCCTCCCTCTATGTCCCTCCTCCAGACCTCAGTTTTACACTGTGCCCAGAGCAGGATGGGTGCACTGCAGAGTTCTCTGCCTAAAAGCATCTTTGTTTGGATTTTTTCTCTACTTTTTCTACTTTTTCACAGGGAGCACTGCTGGCAACAGACTCCCTGCATCGAGGGACTGAGGAGAGAGGAGCAGACCTTCTTGTCTAAGATAGGCTCTGCTTCCTCGGCTACTGGACACCATTAGCTCCAGAGGGGGTGAACGCAGGTTCTTACTGGGCGTCCACCCCCGGAGCCGCGCCGCCGTTCTCCTCACAGAGCTAGAAGAACAGAAGACAGAAGTCGTCAGGCGGCAGAAGCCTTCAGTTTCACGGAGGTAACGTAACGCACAGCACTGCAGCTGTGCGTCATTGCTCCTATACACCTCACACACTCCGGTCACTGTAAGGGTGAAGGGGGGGGGGGGGGGGGCGGGCGCCCTGGGCAGCAATATAAACACCTCTTATGGCAAAAGACAATATACACGTACAGGTGGGCACTGTACATGTATATAAAAGAGCCCCCGCCATATTTTTGTAAGTTTGAGCGGGACAGAAGCCCGCCGCCGAGGGGGCGGGGCTTCTCCCTCAGCACTCACCAGCGCCATTTTCTCTCCACAGCACCGCTGAGAGGAAGCTCCCCAGACTCTCCCCTGCTTACACACGGTGAAGGGGTGTTTAAAAGAGAGGGGGGGGGGGGCACATAATTGGCGGATAACATATTGTACAGCGCTGCTGGGGAAAAACATTTTGTGTTGGTCTCCAGGATCATTGCGCTGGGGTGTGTGCTGGCATACTCTGTCTCTCCAAAGGGCCTTGAAAGGGGTTCCCTGTGTGTGTGAAGTGTGTTGACATGTTTGACGAGGAAGGCTCGCTTAATGTGGAGGGGGAGTGCTTGAATGTCATGTCGCCGTCGGCAACGCCGACACCGGAATGGGTGGATATGCTGAATGTCTTGAATGCAAATGTCAATCTATTGCATAAAAGGTTAGACAAGGCAGAAGCTAGGCATCAGTCAGGTAGCCAGTCCATGCCTGTCCCTGTGGCGCCAGGCCCTTCGGGGTCTCAGAAGCGCACCATATCCCAGATCAATGACACAGATACCGACACAGATACTGACTCTAGTGTCGACTATGAATATGCAAAATTACAGCCGAAGGTGGCAAAAGGTATTCGGTACATGATTATTGCCATTAAAGAGGTTTTGCATATTACTGAAGAACCCCCGGTCCCTGACACGAGGGTACACATGTATAAAGGGAAAAAGCCTGAAGTCACCTTTCCATCCTCATTTGAACTAAGTGAATTGTGCGAAAAGGCTTGGGAATCTCCGGATAGGAGACCACAAGTTCCCAAAAGGATTCTTATGGCGTATCCTTTTCCACAAACTGATAGGATACGCTGGGAATCTTCGCCTAAAGTAGACAAGGCGCTGACACGCTTGTCCAAAAAGGTGGTACTGCCTTCTCAGGATACGGCTTCCCTCAAGGAACCTGCTGACCGCAGGCAGGAAATTACCTTGAAGCACATTTACACTCATTCAGGTACTATTGCTAGACCGGCTATGGCGTCGGCCTGGGTTTGTAGTGCGGTTGTGGCATGGGCAGATTCCGTATCTATGGAGATTGACACCTTAGATAGGGATGCTATTCAAATGACCATAGAGCATATCAGAGATGCTGCCTTGTATATGAGAGATGCTCAGAGAGACATTTGTTTATTAAACTCCAGAATAAATGCTATGTCTATTTCTGCTAGGCGGCTCTTGTGGACCCGACAGTGGACGGGAGATGCCGATTCAAAGCGGCATATGGAGTCCTTGCCTTACAAAGGGGAGGAGTTGTTTGGAGACGGCCTCTCGGACCTTGTCTCTACGGCTACGGCTGGTAAGTCGAATTTCTTACCTTATGTCCCCCCGCAGCATACAAAAAAGGCACCTCATTATCAAATGCAGTCCTTTCGTTCCAATAAAAACAAAAAGGTACGGGGATCGTCCTTTGTTGCCAGAGTGAAAGGCAGGGTAAAGAAGCTGCACACAGCTAGTTCCCAAGAGCAAAAGTCCTCCCCTGCCTCTAAAAAGTCCACCGCATGACGCTGGGGCTTCCCGGGGGGAGGCAGATCTAGTGGGGGCTCGTCTTCGGTTTTTCAGCCACGTCTGGGTTCACTAGCAGGTGGATCCCTGGGCACTAGAGATTGTTTCTCAGGGATACAGGCTGGAATTCGAAGACTTGCCTCCTCGCCGGTTTTTCAAATCGGCTCTGCCGGCTTCCCCGTCAGAGAGGGAGCTAGTGTTGGCGGCAATCCAAAAATTGTATATTTAACAGGTGATTGTCACAGTTCCTCATCTCCAGCAAGGAGAGGGATATTACTCAACCCTGTTAGTGGTTCCGAAACCGGACGGTTCGGTCAGACCCATTTTAAACCTAAAATCTCTGAACCTGTACTTGAAGAGGTTCAAGATGGAATCACTCAGGGCGGTCATCGCCAGCCTGGAGGGGGGGGGATTGGATGGTGTCCCTGGACATAAAGGATGCTTACCTTCATGTTCCGATATTCCCCCCTCATCAGGCGTTCCTGAGATTTGCAGTGCAGGACTGTCACTACCAATTTCAGACGTTGCCGTTTGGGCTTTCCACGGCCCCGAAGATTTTCACCAAGGTAATGGCGGAAATGATGGTGCTCCTGCGCAGGCAGGGGGTCACAATTATCCCATACTTGGACGATCTCCTCATAAAGGCGAGATCTCGGGAGAAGTTGCTAGACAGCGTCTCTCTGTCCATGAAGACGTTGCAGATACACGGCTGGATTCTCAATATACCGAAGTCCCAGCTAGTCCATACAACGCGTCTGACCTTTTTGGGCCTGATTCTAGACACAGACCAGAAAAAGGTTTTTCTTCCGATCGAAAAGGTTCAGGAGCTCATAGCCATGGTCAGGAACCTATTAAAACCAAAAAAGGTTTCAGTGCATCATTGCATGCGGGTCCTGGGGAAGATGGTGGCTTCATACGAGGCCATCCCTTTCGGCAGGTTCCATGCGAGGACCTTTCAATGGGACCTCTTGGACAAGTGGTCCGGGTCCCATTTACGAATGCATCAAAGGATCACCCTGTCTCCCAGGACCAGGGTATCTCTCCTGTGGTGGCTGAACAGTGCTCACCTGCTAGAGGGTCGCAGGTTCGGCATTCAGGACTGGGTCCTGGTGACCACGGACGCAAGCCTCCGAGGCTGCGGAGCAGTAACACTGGGAAGAAATTTCCAAGGTCTCTGGTCAAACCTAGAGACTTGTCTCCACATCAACGTCCTGGAGTTGAGGGCCATATACAACGCCCTGTGTCAAGCGGAGGAATTGCTTCGGAGAAAACCGGTTCTGATTCAGTCGGACAACGTCACGGCAGTGGCTCATATAAACCGGCAAGGCGGAACAAGGAGCAGAGTGGCCATGGCAGAAGCGACCAGGATTCTACGCTGGGCGGAAGGTCATGTAAGCGCGCTATCGGCAGTGTTCATCCCGGGGGTGGACAACTGGGAGGCGGACTTCCTCAGCAGGCACGACCTGCATCCGGGAGAGTGGGGACTTCATCAAGAAGTCTTCGCACAGATCACGGATCGATGGGGACTGCCTCAAATCGACATGATGGCATCCCGTCTCAACAAAAAGCTAAAGCGGTATTGCGCCAGGTCAAGGGACCCTCAGGCGGTAGCGGTAGGCGCTCTGGTGACACCTTGGGTGTTCAGATCGGTCTATGTGTTTCCTCCTCTTCCTCTCATACCCAAAGTGTTGAGAATAATAAGAATGAGCAGGGTCAGAACAATCCTCATTGTTCCAGATTGGCCACGGAGGACTTGGTATCCGGAGCTGCAAGAGTTGCTCACAGAAGATCCGTGGCCTCTTCCTCTAAGGCAGGACCTGCTGCGGCAGGGGCCCTGTCTGTTCCAAGACTTACGCGGCTGCGTTTGACGGCATGGCGGTTGAACGCCGGATCTTAGCGGAAAAAGGAATTCCGGAGGAAGTCATTCCTACCCTGATCAAGGCTAGGAAAGACGTGACGTTAAAACATATATTTCCACCATATACGGTGATAGTTTCTTGGTGTGAGGCCAGAGCTGCTCCTACGGATGAGTTCCATTTGGGCCGTCTGCTTCACTTCCTTCAAACAGGAGTGACTTTGTGCCTAAAATTAGGGTCCATAAAGGTCCAAATTTCGGCCTTATCCATTTTCTTTCAAAGAGAATTAGCCTCTCTTCCTGAAGTACAGACTTTTGTGAAGGGGGTGCTGCATATTCAGCCTCCCTTTGTGCCTCCGGTGGCGCCTTGGCATCTTAACGTGGTGTTACGTTTCCTCAAGTCACCTTGGTTTGAACCACTCAAAACTGTGGAGTTGAAATACCTCACGTGGAAAGTGGTCATGTTGTTGGCATTAGCTTCGGCTAGACGTGTTTCAGAATTGGCGGCTTTATCACATAAAAGCCCATACTTGGTTTTTCGCGTGGATAGGGCAGAGTTGAGGACTCGTCCTCAATTTCTGCCAAAGGTGGTCTCATCTTTTCATATGAACCAACCTATTGTCGTGCCTGTGGCTACACGGGACTTGGAGGATTCTGAGTCCCTGGATGTGGTCAGGGCTTTGAAGATTTATGTGACCAGAACGGCTAGAATCAGGAAGACTGAAGCTCTGTTTGTTCTGTATGCGGCCAACAAGGTTGGCGCTTTTGCTTCAAAGCAGACTATTGCTCGCTGGATCTGTAACACGATTCAGCAGGCGCATTCTACGGCAGGATTGCCGTTACCGAAATCGGTTAAGGCCCATTCCACTAGGAAAGTGGGCTCTTCTTGGGCGGCTGCCCGAGGGGTCTCGGCATTACAGTTGTGCCGAGCAGCTACTTGGTCGGGCTCTAACACCTTTGCAAAGTTCTATAAGTTTGATACCCTGGCTGAGGAGGACCTCATGTTTGCTCAATCGGTGCTGCAGAGTCATCCGCACTCTCCCGCCCGTTTGGGAGCTTTGGTATAATCCCCATGGTCCTTACGGAGTCCCAGCATCCTCAAGGACGTTAGAGAAAATAAGATTTTACTTACCGGTAAATCTATTTCTCGTAGTCCGTAGAGGATGCTGGGCGCCCGTCCCAAGTGCGGACTTCTTCTGCAAGACTTGTATATAGTTATTGCTTACATAAGGGTTATGTTATAGTTTATCGGTTGAACCGTGGCTATGTTGTTGTTCATACTGTTAACTGGGTAGTTTATCACAAGTTATACGGTGTGATTGGTGTGGCTGGTATGGATCTTGCCCTTAGATTTACAAAAATCCTTCCTCGTACTGTCCATCTCCTCTGGGCACAGTTTCCCTAACTGAGGTCTGGAGGAGGGGCATAGAGGGAGGAGCCAGTGCACACCCAGAGTCCAAAGCTTTCTTAAAGTGCCCTATCTCCTGCGGAGCCCGTCTATTCCCCATGTTCCTTACGGAGTCCCAGCATCCTCAACGGACTACGAGAAATAGGTTTACCGGTAAGTAAAATCTTATTTTATTGCACAAAAGACTAGACAAAGCTGAAGCTGGGGTACAGTCAGGGAGTCAACCCATGCCTGTCCCAATGTCGCCTGGACCTTCGGGGTCTCAGAAGCGTCCACTATCCCAAATAGTTGACACAGATACCGACACGGATTCAGACTCCAGTGTCGACTACGATGATGCAAAATTACAGCCAAAGGTGGCTAAATGTATTCGATATATGATTATCGCAATAAAAGATGTTTTGCATATCACTGAGGAACCCCCTGTCCCTGACACGAGGGTACACATGTATAAGGAAAAGAAACCTGAGGTCTCCTTTCCCTCCTCACATGAGCTGAACGAATTATGCGAAAAAGCGTGGGAAACTCCTGACAAAAAACTGCAGATTCCCAAAAGGATTCTGATAGCGTATCCTTTCCCGTCGCAGGACAGGATACGGTGGGAATCCTCCCCTAGGGTAGACAAAGCTTTGACGCGCTTCTCAAAAAAGATAGCGCTTCCATTCCAAGATACGGCTACCCTCAAGGATACTGCTGACCGCAAGCAGTAGGTTACCTTGAAGTCCATTTACACACATTCTGGTACGTGACTCAGACCGGCTATTGCGTCGGCCTGGGTTTGTAGTGCTGTAGCAGCATGGACAGATTCCTTATCAGCGGAAATTGAGACCCTTGATAAGGACACCATTTTAATGACCCTAGGGCATATAAAAGATGCTGTCTTATATATGAGGGATGCTCAAAGAGACATTAGTTTACTGGGTTCCAGGATAAACGCTATGTCTATTTCTGCTAGGCGTGTCTTATGGACCCGACAGTGGACAGGTGATGCCGACTCCAAGAGACGTATGGAGTTGTTGCCTTACAAGGGTGAGGAATTGTTTGGAGATGGCCTCTCGGACCTCGTCGCTACGGCAGGTAAATCAAATTTTTTGCCATATATTCCCTCACAAGCTAAGAAAGCGCCTCATTATCAGATGCAGTCCTTTCGTTCCAATAAAAGCAAGAGAGAACGTGGATCGTCCTTTCTTGCCAGAGGTAAGCGCAGAGGGAAAAAGCTGCACAACACAGCTAGTTCCCAGGAACAGAAGTCCTCCCCGGCCTCTGCAAAATCCACCGCATGACGCTGGTTCTCCCCTGAGGGAGTCCGCTCCAGTGGGGGCACGTCTTCGACTGTTCAGCCACATCTGGGTCCACTCACAGGTGGATCCCTGGGCAATAGAAATTGTTTCCCAGGGTTACAAGCTGGAATTCGAAGAGGTGCCTCCTCGCCGTTTTTTCAAATCGGCCCTACCGAAAAAAACCCTGGAAAGGGAGATAGTGTTACATGCGATTCACAAATTGTGTCTTCAACAAGTGGTGGTAGAGGTTCCCCTGCTTCAAAGAGGGCAGGGGTACTACTCAACTCTGTTTGTGGTCCCGAAACCGGACGGTTCGGTCAGACCCATTTTGAAATTAAAATCCCTGAACCTTTACTTAAAACGGTTCAAGTTCAAGATGGAATCGCTCAGAGTGGTCATCGCCAGCCTAGAAGTGGGAGATTTTATGGTATCTCTGGACATAAAGGATACATACCTGCATGTTCCCATATATCCTCCTCATCAGGCGTACCTGAGATTTGCGGTACAGGATTGTCATTACCAATTTCAGACGTTGCCGTTTGGGCTTTACACGGCCCCGAGAATTTTCACCAAGGTAATGGCGGAAATGATGGTGCTCCTGCGCAAGCAGGGTGTCACAATTATCCCGTACTTGGACGATCTCCTCATAAAAGCGAGATCACGGGAGAAGTTGCTGAACAGCGTATCACTTTCACTGAATGTGTTACAGCGACACGGCTGGATTCTCAATATTCCAAAGTCGCAGCTGAATCCTACAACTCGTCTGCCCTTCTTGGGCATGATTCTGGACACAGACCAGAAGAGGGTTTTTCTTCCGACTGAAAAAGCGCAGGAACTCATGACTCTAGTCATGAACCTGTTGAAACCAAAACAAGTGTCAGTACATCATTGCACTCAAGTTCTGGGAAAGATGGTGGCAACATACGAAGCCATTCCATACGGCAGATTCCATGCAAGGATCTTCCAATGGGACCTATTGGACAAATGGTCCGGGTCACATCTGCAACTGCATCGGCGGATCACCCTGTCCCCCAGGGCTAGAGTATCTCTCCTGTGGTGGCTGAAAAGTGCTCACCTTCTAGAGGGCCGCAGGTTCGGCATTCAGGACTGGATCCTGGTGACCACGGACGCGAGCCTCCGAGGTTGGGGAGCAGTCACACAGGGAAGAAATTTCCAAGGCCTTTGGTCAAGTCAAGAGACTTGTCTTCACATCAACATCCTGGAACTAAGGGCTATATACAACGCCCTACGTCAAGCGGAGATCTTACTTCGAAATCGCCCAGTTCTGATCCAGTCAGACAACATCACCGCAGTAGCTCATGTAAACCGCCAAGGCGGCACAAGGAGCAGAGTGGCGATGGCGGAAGCCACCAGAATTCTTTGCTGGGTGGAGAATCATGTAAGCGCTCTGTCAGCAGTGTTCATTCCGGGAGTGGACAACTGGGAAGCAGACTTCCACAGCAGACACAATCTGCATCCGGGAGAGTGGGGACTTCATCAGGAAGTCTTCGCGCAGATTGCAAGTCGGTGGGGACTGCCCCAAATAGACATGATGGCATCCCGTCTCAACAAAAAGCTACAAAGGTATTGTGCCAGGTCAAGAGACCCTCAGGAGGTAGCTGTGGACGCCCTAGTGACACCGTGGGTGTTCCAGTCGGTATATGTGTTTCCTCCTCTTCCTCTCATACCCAAGGTGTTGAGGATAATAAGGAAAAGAGGAGTGAGAACAATTCTCATTGTTCCGGATTGGCCACGAAGGACCTGGTATCCGGATCTGCAAGAAATGCTCACAGAAGATCCGTGGCCTCTTCCTCTAAGGCAGGAACTGTTACAACAAGGTTCCTGTCTGTTCCAAGACTTACCGCGGCTGCGTTTGACGGCATGGCGGTTGAACGCCGGATCCTAGCGGAAAAGGGTATTCCGGATGAGGTCATTCCTACGCTAATAAAGGCTAGGAAGGACGTGACGTCTAAACATTATCACCGAATATGGCGAAAATATGTTTCTTGGTGTGAGGCCAGGAATGCTCCTACGGAAGAATTCCATCTAGGCCGTTTTCTTCACTTCCTACAAACTGGAGTGAATTTGGCCTAAAATTAGGCTCCATTAAAGTTCAGATTCCGGCCTTATCCATTTATCCAGACTTTTGTGAAGGGAGTACTGCATATTCAGCCTCCTTTTGTACCTCCGGTGGCGCCTTGGGACCTTAACGTGGTGTTAAGTTTCCTTAAGTCACATTGGTTTGAACCACTTAAAACAGTGGCGTTGAAATATCTCACTTGGAAGGTGGTCATGTTGTTAGCCTTGGCTTCGGCTAGGCGAGTTTCGGAATTGGCGGCTTCATCACATAAAAGCCCCTATCTGGTTTTCCATATGGATAGAGCGGAGTTGCGGACCCGTCCTCAATTCCTACCTAAGGTGGTCTCATCCTTTCATATGAACCAACCTATTGTCGTGCCTGTGGCTACTCGTGACTTGGAGGATTCTGAGTCCCTTGATGTGGTCAGGGCTTTGAAAATTTACATGGCCAGAACGGCTAGGATCAGAAAAACAGAAGCACTGTTTGTCCTGTATGCAGCCAACAAGGTTGGCGGCCCTGCTTCAAAGCAGACTATTGCTCGCTGGATCTGTAACACGATCCAGCAAGCGCATTCTACGGCAGGATTGCCGTTACCAAAATCGGTTAAGGCCCATTCCACTAGGAAGGTGGGCTCGTCTTGGGCGGCTGCCGAGGGGTCTCGGCACTACAGCTGTGCCGAGCTGCTACTTGGTCGGGGTCAAACACCTTTGCAAAGTTTTATAAGTTTGATACCCTGGCTGAGGAGGACCTCATGTTTGCTCGATCGGTGCTGCAGAGTCATCCGCACTCTCCCGCCCGTTTGGGAGCTTTGGTATAATCCCCATGGTCCTTACGGAGTCCCAGCATCCTCTAGGACGTTAGAGAAAATAAGATTTTAAATCTACCCGTAAATCTTTTTCTCGTAGTCCGTAGAGGATGCTGGGCGCCCGTCCCAAGTGCGGACTACTTCTGCAAGACTTGTATATAGTTATTGCTTACTAAGGGTTATGTTATAGTTTTCATCTGTCTTGGACTGATGCTTTGTTGTTTTTCATACTGTTAACTGGGTAGTATATCACAAGTTATACGGTGTGATTGGTGTGGCTGGTATGAATCTTGCCCTTGGATTACAAAAATCCTTTCCTCATACTGTCCGTCTCCTCTGGGCACAGTTTCTCTAACTGAGATCTGGAGGAGGGGCATAGAGGGAGGAGCCAGTGCACACCCAGAGTCAAAGTCTTTCTTAAATTGCCCATGTCTCCTGCGGAGCCCGTCTATCCCCATGGTCCATACGGAGCCCCAGCATCCTCTACGGACTACGAGAAAAAGATTTACCGGTAGGTTTAAAATCTTATTTTTACATCTTTATTTTCAGTATGCTGTTTGGGGCACCGTGGGGGTGGGGGCGGGGCTGGTCACCGGCCTTGCGAGGTGTCAGAGCCACTTCCCCGCTGCAGGACCACCGTCCTGAGAGGCTGTTTGTTCAGCGGGGCACTGTGCCTTAGCTGTCACAATCGCAGTACGCCGCACACCCCTAACAGTAGCCTGAAGGTGACTACAGTGGTGAGTGCAAACTGGGGACCCTGCTATGGGGGTCCCCCGGTTCAAGGTGCAGCAGACACCCAGGGGTGGCATACGGGACCCTCCTGGGGGGGACCCGCTATAGCCCTGTGTAAATTGGCTAGATCTGGCTTAAACTAGCACTTGTTTGATGTTTTTAAGCACTTTTGGAGACATTGCCAGTATAAAAAACTTTGTAGCTCCGGCGCCATTGGGGGGGCGGAGCTACCTCAGAGCCGGGACCAGCAGCATTTTGGCGCCTTCCTCTGCTTACTGTAGCAGCAGCAGGCTCACATAGCTCCTCCTGACACTCAAGACACGCTGGAGAACTGGTATAGGGTGTAGCAAAGGGGGAGAGCGGCTATTGTACACAATCTGTGTCCTATGCAGGACAGAAATCATAGGTTTTCAGTGTGCTATAATACGCTGACAACCTCACTGGGGCTGTGTTGCTGGGGTGTGCTGGTCTCTCTCTATATCTCCCTCTCACATACAGAAAAGGCAGACTTGCTAAGTATTACTGTCTGTGTGTATGTCATTGTGATTTACTGTGAACATGGGAAAACACAAACTATGCAGTGTATGCCCCACCAGATTCTCTTCCTTATCATCTGATTTATGTATCATGTGAACAATGCAGCTAATCTTTACAACTCAGTGAGGGGGCTGAGGGAGAGGGTCAAGAGCCTTCCTGGATAGGAGCGTTTAAAAATATGATGTCTGATATGTCATCATAACTCACTGCCAATGCTCAAAAAACTCAGCTACTACAACAAGCTGTTGCAAACCTAGCTGCTAGGGCAGATGTTGCACAGCCCCCCTCTCTAACTCAGGACCACAAAAGCGTGGTTTACGTGCTCTACTCTCTGGTTCAGATGAAGAGGTACAGGAAGATGGGAAGGACTTGGATCCCGTTAATGGGGATTCCACTTCTGCTCAGAGTATAGAACCCCTCATACTGGCTATATGGGACATGGTAAAACTCCCTCTAGAGGACGCTGCGTCACAGCAGTCGTTTTTCTTTACACAAAACAAGCCTAATGTCACTTTCCCTGATTCTGCAGAGTTAGATGACCTGTTTAAGTTAGCCTGGAAAACTCCAGACAAAAAATATCAAGTGTCAAAAAGATTTTTGCACACTTTCCCATTTGCTCCTGAAGGTAAGAAATTCTGGGAAGAACCCCCGGGGGTTGACATATCACTCTCTCGACTGTCTAAAAAGGCGGTGCTGCCGGCCCCAGGCTCCTTTACCATTAAGGACCCCGGGGACAGAAAAATAGAGACTACACTAAAGTCTATCTACACAGCAGCAGTTGTATCGCAAAGGCCGGTCATAGCGGGTTGCTGGATGACCCATGCCATTCATACGTGGGCTACTCAAATTCAGGAGAGCCTGTCCGGCGATATGCCTCTGGTCACTTCGGTGACTCTCCTGAAGCACATTCAGGTCACTGCCCGCATCCTGTGTGACAAGATGATGGGCAATATTAATGCTAGGACCTCTGCCATGGCAGCGTCTGTGTGCAGGGCCTTGTGGTTGCGTTAATTGATAGCGGATGCAGAGTCCAAGCACAGTGTGGAATCTCTCCCCTTTTCTGGGGAATGGCTCTTCGGGGTTGAGTTGGATACGTGGATTTCTAAGGTTACTGCGGGGAAATCCACGTTTCTCCCCTCCGGAGCCCTGCCGGCTAGGCGTTCCTACCCGGGCCGTCTGTTCAGTCCTTTCGGTCTAACGGATTTCGTTCTAGAGCCAGAGGTGCCTCCAATGCGGCTAGAGGCACCAGAGGTAAGACAAGAAGATCTGCAAACACCGGTTCTCAGGAACATAGCACCAGTTCTGCTTCCACTAAGTCCTCAGCATGACTGTGCCCACCCACCCTGTGGGGATCTCGAGTTGGGCGCTCGACTGCGTCACTTCAGCCGCGTCTGGGAGGGTTCCTGCCAGGATACGTGGGTCAAGGACCTCATTTCTCAGTGCTACAAGCTGGAGTTCGACAGTGCTTCTCCACAACGATTTTTCAAATCAAGCTTACCAGCTTTGGAGGATATGCAATTTACGTTGCAATTGGCCAGCCAGAAGTTGATCCAGTCCCACGTCATTGTTCCAGTACCAATACCACAACGGGAAAGGGTTATTACCTGTTTGTGGTACCAAAGCCAGATGGATTGGTTATGCCCATTTTGAATTTAAAGTCCTTGAACCCTTACCTAAAGGTTTTCAGGTTCAAAATGGAATACTTGAGAGCAGTGATTGCGGGCCTGGAAGAACAGGAATTCATGGTCTCCCTGGATGCCAAGGACGCCTATCTTCATATTCAGATTTGGCCACCTCATCAGTCTTATCTGAGGTTTGCCCTACTTGGACGATCACTACCAGTTCCAGGCACTACCCTTCGGCCTGTCCACAGCTCCGAGGGTGTTCAGAAAGGTAATGGCGGAGATGATGTTCCAGGTCCAGGGGGTCAATGTTGTCCCTCACCTGGACAATCTCCTGATAAAAGCAAGGTCCATGGAGCTTTTATTGCTCCATATTGACCGCACTATCCAACTTCTGTCACACCATGGGTGGATTCTCAATTTACAGAAGTCCCACCTGGAGCCAACTCAGCGGCTCCTGTTCCTGGGGATGTTACTGGATACTGTGGCCCAGAAGGTGTTCCTCCCAGAGTACAAGGCAAGAACGCTTCAAGAGATGGTCCGCATGGTTCTCCGACCTGCTTGAATATCTATCTTTGCATAAGATTGTTGGGGAAGATGGTTGCCTCATACGAGGCGATCCAATATGGGAGGTTCCATGCCAAAACATTTCAATTGGATCTCCTGAGCAAGTGGTCCGGCACCTGATGATAGGGCTGTCACCTCAGGCCAGGATTTTCCCTCCTGTGGTGGCTGCAGTTTTCCAATCTCCTGGAAGGCCGGAGTTTTGGGATTCCGGATTGGGTCCTCCTCATGACAGATGCGAGTCTAAGAGGATTGGGAGCGGTCACCCAAGGGGCTCAGTTCCAGGGCAGGTGGTCAGTCCACGAAACTCTCCTTCCGATCAACATTCTGGAACTTCGGGAAATCTACAATGCTCTGCTTCAGGCCTCTCCTCTACTCAGGGATCACACGATCCAGGTACAGTTGGACCATGCCACAGCAGTGGCGTACATCAATCGGCAAGGATGGACAAAAAGCAGGGCCTGCATGCGAGAGGTGTCAAAAATACTCCTCTGGGCAGAAAGAAATGCAAGAGCAATGTCGGCAATCTTCATTCCGGGAGTGGATAACTGGGAAGCGGACTTCCTGAGGCGTCACGATCTCCACGCGGGAGAGTGGGGGCTTCAACATCAGGTGTTTCAGCAGATCATCGACCAGCGGGGCTGCCCACAGATAAACATGATGGCTTCTCGACTCAACAAGAAGCTTCCTTGGTATTGCTCACGAACCAGGGACCCTCAGGCGAGGGCAGTGGATGCACTGACGTCGCCTTGGCCTTACTGGCTGGTCTACCTGTTTCCTCCGATTCCATTGCTTCAAGCGAATCAGGAGTCAGTCTAGGCAATTCTGATTGCCCCAGATTGGCCTCGGAGGGCATGGTACACGGATCTTCAGGACATGTCCGAAGAATACCCATGGCCTCTGCCACTGAGAAGAGATCTTCAACAAGAACCGTTCGTCTACCCGGACTTATGACGGCATGGAGGTTGAGCGGAACATCCTACCTCACAAGGGCCTTTCCAAGAAGGTTATTGCTACCATGGTTCAGGCCAGGAAACCTGTGACGTCAAAACACTATCATCATATCTGGTGGAGATATGTCTCTTGGTGCAAGGAACGCACGTATCCGCCTGCGGAGTTCCACTTGGGACATTTCCTCCGTTTCCTGCAAGCTGGTGTGGATAAGGGCTTACATCTGGGTTCCGTTAAGGTCCAGATTTCAGCCCTCTCAATTTTCTTCCAGAAGAAGTTAGCAGTCTTGCCAGAAGTTCAGACCTTCTTGCAAGGTGTTCTTCACATTCAACCTCCTTATGTGCCGCCCACGGCACCCTGGGATTTTAATATTGTGTTGGAATTTCTACAGTCCTCCTGGTTTGAACCTATGACTATGGTAGAAGACGAGTACCTCATGTGGAAGACAGTGATGTTACTTGCCCTGGCTTCTGCTAGGCGTGTCTCAGAGTTGGGAGCTTTATCGTGTAAAAGACCCTACTTGGTCTTTTATGAGGGCAGAGCGGAGCCCATGACTCTGCAACAGTTCCTGCCGAATGTTGTCTCTGCGTTCCACTTGAATCAACCTGTTAGGATTCCGTCCAGTTCTGGCACTTCTGCTTCTTCGGAGGCATTGGATGCTGTGCGAGCCTTGAAGATCTTTGTCAAGCGAACTGCTCGCATCAGAAGGACGGATTCCTTGTTCGTACTCTGATGCGCAGAAAACGGGTTTCCCTGCTTCAAAGCAGTCCATTGCTCATTGGCTTAGGCTTACTGTCTAACAGGCCTATGTGTCGGCAGCTTTACCTATTCCTAAGTCTCTGAAGTCCCACTCTACAAGATCGGTGGGCTCTTCCTGGGCGGCTGCCCGTGGAGTCTCGACCTTGCAACTATGCCGAGCTGCTACCTGGTCGGGGAAGAACACTTTTGTGAAGTTCTACAGGTTTGATACCCTGGCCAAAGAGGATACCCAGTTTGGGCAGGTGGTACTGCAGAAGTCTCTGCACATTCCCGCCCGTTCTGGAAGCTTTTGGACGTCCCTATCGTACTAAGTCTCCCCAATATCCCTTATGGATGCTAGAGAAAATAGGATTTTAATTACCTACCGGTAAAGCCTTTTCTCGTAGTCCATAAGGAATATTGGGCGTCCGCCTCAGTGCGTTGACCTTTCTGCAGGTTCTCTTTTATATGGTTACCTGTTCAGCTGTTGCTGTTTGTTGTTCGCAGTCGTTGCTGGTTGTTGTATGTTAGTGGTGTGCTGGTGTATAAATCTCACCACTCATTGTTATGTTCCTTCTCTCATATATGTCCTTTCTCCTTCGGGCACTGTTTTACCTATAACTGCCTGTAGGAGGGGGCATAGAGGGGAGGAACCAGCACACCCAGTGAAGAAATTTAAAGTGCACCAGCTCCTTTGGACCCTGTCTGTACCCCATTGTACTAAATATCTCCCCAATATCCCTTATGGACTACGAGAAAAGGATTTATCGGTAGGTAATTAAAATCCTTAATGGATTTATGAAAATGCAAACTGAATGAACAGAAGAGAAATGTAAATCAAATCAATATTTGGTGTGACCACCCTTTACCTTCAAAACAGCATCAATTCTTCTAGGTACACTTGCACACAGTTTTTGAAGGAACTCTATAGGGAGGTTGTTCCAAACATCTTGGAGATCGAACCACAAATCCTCTGTGGATATAGGCCTGCTCAAGTCCTACTGTCTCTTCATGTAATCCCAGACAGACTTGATGATGTTGAGAACAGTGCACTCTTGGGACCTTATCATCCTTTCCGGGACTATTTGTTCTTCCTTGCACTGAAGATAGTTCTTAATGACATTGGCTGTATGTTTGGGATCGTTGTCCTGCTGCAGAATAAATTTGGAGCCAGTCAGACGCCTCCATAATGGTATTGCGTGATGGAGAAGTACCTGCCTGTATTTCTCAGCATTGAGGACATCACTAATCCTGACCAAATCCCCAACTCCCATTTGCTGAAATGCAGCCCCAAACTTGTAAGGAACCTCCACCATGAGTCACTGGGGCAGATGTATTAACCTGAAGAAGGCATAAGGAAGCAATAAACCAGTGATAAATGCAAGGTGATAAACGCACTAGCCAATCGGCTCCAATATGCAAGTTGACAGGAGCTGACTAGCTGCTACGTTTATCACCTTGCACTTATCACTGGTTTATCACTTCCTGATGCTTTCTCCAGGTTAATACATCTGCCCCACTGTTGCCTGCAGACACTAACTTTTGTCCGTTCTCCAGCCCTTCGGCGAACAAACTGCCTTCTGTTACAGCCAAATTTTTCACATTTTGACTCATCAGTCCACAGCACCTGCTGCCATTTTTCTGCACCCCAGCTCTTATGTTTTTGTGCATAGTTGAGTCGCTTGGCTGGACTGATGAGTCAAAATTAGAAATATTTGGCCCAACCTCCTACACGAAACCACTAGACGCCGTAATATCCAATACCTCCTTAATGATCTAAGTAAAAAATATTTAACATAAGAACAAATACTCCATTATTCTCACTGCACAGGCATTAGGCCCTATTCTCATGTGCAGACTTTACATCTGTGTAAAAAAAAAAAAAAGCTCAATCATTAGCCTTAACATTGTAATAAACCACCAATTGGGAGATGTGCTCTCATGTTAAGTAGTAATATAATGTCTCTGAATTATACAATGATCACACATAAACAGTATATATTAGCAAGTATATGATGGCAGTCCCTTTTTTTTTTTTTTTTTGATCAGTTCAGTGAAAGTACGTGACTAGCTCGCCAAAGATCCGTATTACATTGTTTTGAAAAACTGACAGTTCTTTGAAAAGATTTACCCATGTGTGAACGCTGGTTCCAGGTGTTTAAGGAAACCTGTGTTGGATCAGTACTGCAGCATGCAAGTACCTATTCTATATTGCAATCACCAATTGGTAAAAGTGGCTGGATAAAAACCACTTGTGTAAATGAGACCTTACTTGTAGAACATAAAGCATTTGTGATGCAAAACACGTGAAACTAGATGTTGTAACCTGTGTACTGCAGATAAATATATTACCCCCCTGTCTTTTTGTGTATAAACAGGAATCTTCGCAGAATCCGGAAGTGCCAGAGAGGTCGAGAACAACAGGAGAAAGAAGGGAATGGGAAGAGGACGCTGGAGAATCTAGAGAGTCTGGACAAGCTGCAGTGCAAATTCAAGCTGAACTCTTACAAGATGGTATATGTCATCAAATCCGAGGACTACATGTACCGCCGCACTGCCTTACTGAGGGCACAGGAGGTAGGTCTGTGCAGGGCCGTCTTAACAGCAGTGTGGGCCCCTGGGCACAGCAATGCACTTGGGGCCCTTACCCATCCTCTAGCGGTAGGGGTGGTGGGTGCGATCAGCGGCAGCTTTGATGTTCTGCGCGCCGTAGGGTGTGTTCTATCTTCCACTCTGCATGTAGGACCTGGAGCAGTAATTTCTGCTAATTACTCCTTTACTGCACAGATGGTGGGAAATGGGGCGGGAGGGAGAACACTAAACTGTAGAAGGGGGCATTGGGCTGAATGAAGGGGCCTTGGTACATGACTTCCAGGGTGGTATGGGGTTTTTAATATAGGTAGGGGAGGGGTCTTTAGTGGAGTGGGCTTAATATTCTTCATTTTCTGGTGAGAGGGCTGGTTATTTGACTGCAGATACAGTATCTCAAGTTCCTGAAAAAAGGTTTCTTAGCTTTGAATGGGATAAAAAAATTAGAGAGTTTCACCTTTCAGGAGATACTGGGGACTTGGGGATCAGAGTTCAGGAGCCAGAGCAATCTACCAATGAATATATAAAACTGCATATTAGGCGTGTGGAGCTGGAGCAGGGACCGGCTGCTGGAAGGCTGATATCTCTGGTTCTGGGCATAGTAGAGACAAGCTGCCAATGTCCACCGAAAGTGGAGACTCCCACCTTTTGGCGTATACCCACAGAAAAACTGTAAGTCAGACAGAGCCAGAGAGATCTGGCTGGGAAGAGCAATTAATAGGCTCGGATGGGGACCACTTCTTTGAAGTCCGATATCTCCGGTTCCCTAGGGCCGATTTTTCAGAAATCTGGTACCCCTGGAAAGAGGGGACCCTCAGCTATCAGCCTAGGGCCCTTATACTCCTGGGGCCCTAGGGCAAGTGCCCATTGAGCCCATACGAAAAGACGGCCCTGGGTCTGTGTATACTCTGCACCATGGAGCCTGAGCTTCCTAGCATTATTCCTGATGTCTGAGAAATGGACATGTTCCACTTTCTAACTTGGCCACTGCACATGTCCTTCGTGAAGTGAAGGTGGACAAAGAATTTTATTTTTGTATTTTTTTTTATTTTTTTTAGAGTAATGCTTATTGCCTGCATTTTAATTGTTCAAATACTGTAATTGGTAAACAAATAAATAAAGCTGCATACCTCCAGAGGTACAACTCGTATATATTCCAGTATGTTAAATGTATCCATGGATACGAGTAGCATGAAAATGTTTGACTTGTATGTACAGATGTGTCCTCATACATCTTGCCTCAATATGCCACACAGCGGGAGATGCATGGCATGAGTGAGAAGGCAGGTCCCATGCAACTCCGTTAGCATCAAGCGTCTTTTATTTTGTTTTTTTTTTGTTTGTTTGCCGAAAATGCATCCTGACATTGCTACGCGAATAGGGGACACAAGCAGGCAATGCTGCCCGTCAGATCTGCGTGCAGGTCCAAAGGGGGATGTCGCTGATGATGCGTGGGAGCGAGCACTGTCAGCGACATAGGGATATAGTTACTACAGCTTCTAGAATGGAAAAGTAGTGATTTTGCCCATAGCAACCAATCAGATTCCATCCATCATTTCTCATACGTCCTAGAGAATGCTGGGGTCCACCAGTACCATGGGGTATAGACGGTTCTGCAGGAGCCATGGGCACTTTAAGACTTTTCCAGAGTGTGAACTGGCTCCTCCCTCTATGCCCCTCCTCCAGACCTCAGTTTAGAAAATGTGCCCAGTCAGACTGGTCGCACTCTAGCGGAGCTCTACTGAGTTTCACTAAAAGACTTTGTTAGGTTTTTTATTTTCAGGGAGACTGCTGGCAACAGTCTCCCTGCTTCGTGGGACTTAGGGGGCAGAAGTAGGAACCAACTTCCTAAAGAGTTTCATGGCTCGATCCTACACCCCCGCCAGTATAAATATTACCTCATGTTTTCTGATGGGAAGCGCGCCATTGCAGGGGGTGGGGCTTCCTCCTCAGTCAGCCAGCGCTGCTCAGCGCCATTTTCTCCAGGCAAGCTGCAGGGGAAGACACTCTGGCCCTCCTCCACGTCTGAATAAAGGATCAGGGTGTATATTAAGGGGGGCAGAGTGAAAAGTGGTGCTTAAATTGACATATAAAAGCGCTAAAGGTCTCTGTAGATACACAGCAATTTTTTTACATTGGCGCTGAGTTGTGAACTGGCAAGTACCTTCTGTGTCCTTCTGACAGATTTTACTGTGGGTCTGTCCCCTATAAGCCCGGAGTGTCTGTGGTGTGATTGTGCACGTGTGTGACATGTCTGAGGCAGGGAGCTCTTCCCCTGAGGGAGCCATTTTAGGGACACAGAGTTGTAATGTGGTGGCGCTGCCGGCACACCATGAGCCTGAATGAGTGAAAGAATTACGTGATAGTGTGAATCATATCAGTAAGAGATTGGATAAGTTCGAGTCTCATGCAGAAAGTTGGAGAAATCTGTCGAAGATGTGATTTTTCAGAGTTCTGCTTTTTCATCCATGGGGGACCCCTCTGGGTCACATAAAAGGTCATTTGCACAAGTAGCACAAACTGATACCGACACGGACTCTGACTCCTGTGTCGACACTAGTGATTCCAGGGGAATAGATCCAAAGTTAGCAAAAAACATACAATACATGATGATTGCTATAAAGGAGGTGTTAGAAGTTACAGAGCCCCTCCTTTACCACAGGAGAAGGCTTACTTTTATTAAAAAAAAGGAAGATTAATGTAACTTTTCCTCCTTCTCATGTGCTGAACACTCTCTTTGAGGGTGTCTGGGCAAATCCCGAAAAGAAATCCCAGATTCCCAAAAGAATTCAGGTAGCTTATCCTTTCCCTGCAGAGGACAGGAAAAGGTGGGAGTCCCCCCCTCCCCCCCCCCCCCGTTTTGGACAGTGCCCTGTCACGTTTAACAAGAAGGTGATTCTCCCTGCGCCTGGGACGGCTTCACTTAAGGAGCCGGCAGACCGCAAGTTGGAGACTACGTTGAAATCTATTTATGTGGCCAATGGGACACTACTCAGACCTACCATTGTCTGTGCGTGGGTGAGTAGTGCTATTGAAAAGTGGTCAGAAAACTTGTCATCAGACATTGACACAATAGATAGAGACGAGATTCTCCTAAATTTAGGTCATATCAAGGACACTGCTGCGTACATGCTAGAAGCCATGAAAGATATTGGGCTCTTGGGATCAAGAGCCGCTACCATGGCAATCTCAGCACAAAGGGCGTTGTGGATTCGCCAATGGAATGCTGACACAGACTCCAAAATGAATATGGAGGCTCTCCCGTATAAAGGTGAGGCCTTATTTGGAGATGGGCTAGATGCCTTAGTTTCTGCGACTACCGCAGGTAAGTCGACATTCTTGCCTAACGCTCCTGCACCGGCAAAAAAGACACATCACTCTCAGATGCAGTCCTTTCGGCCCAATAAATACAAAAAGGGTAAAGGTTCCCCTTTCTTTGCGGGTAAAGGAAGGGGAAAAGGAAAAAAGTCCACAACGTCTCCAGGATCGCAGGAGCAGAGGTCAACCTCTGCTTCTGCCAAATCTTCAGCATGACGCTGGGGCTCCCTTGCAGGAGTCCGCTCAGGTGGGAGCACGTCTGAAACTCTTCAGTCAGTCCTGGATTCAATCTGGCCTGGACCCGTGGATCTTACAAATAGTGTCCCACGGGTACAAACAGGAGTTTCAAGACATTCCCCCAGACAGCTTCTATCCCAGACAGAGAACTGGTAACCGCAGCAATACAAAGATTGTGTCAGGATCAAGTCATTGTCCTGGTTCCCTTGTCACAACAAGGAGAAGGGTTTTATTCAAGCCTCTTCGTTGTTCCGAAGCCGGACGGCTCGGTCAGACCGATTATAAACCTGACAACCCTGAATCTCTACCTGCAAAGGTTCAAGTTCAAGATGGAATCCCTGAGGGCAGTGATTTCCAGTCTGAAGTAAGGGGACTTCATGGTGTCAGTAGACATAAAAGATGCCTACTTACATGTTCCCATTTATCCTCCACATCAAGCTTATCTGAGATTCGCAGCACAGGATTGTCATTACCAATTTCAGGCGTTGCCATTCGGAATCTCCACGGCACCGAGGGTATTCACCAAGGTGATGGCGGAGATGATGGTCCTCCTTCGACAGCAAGGAGTCAATATAATTCCTTATCTGGACGATCTCCTGATAAAAGCAAGGTCCAGGGAAAGGCTGGTGCAGAACATTGCTCTCTCCCTGATAGTACTTCAACGACACGGTTGGATCATAAATTTTCCAAAGTCACAGTTAGAATCGACGACAAGATTGTCCTTTCTGGGGATGATACTGGACACAGAAGTTCAGCGGGTATTTCTTCCAGTAGAAAAGGCTCTGGAAATCCAGAGAATGGTCAAACAAATTCTGAAACCAACAAGAGTGTTGATTCATCCATGCATTCTGTTGTTGGGGAAGATGGTAGCGGCCTACGAGGCCATACAGTTTGGCCGATTCCATGCCAGAGTATTCCAGTGGGACCTGTTGGACAAGTGGTCCGGATCCCATCTACATGCATCAAAGGATAATCGTGTCATCGAAAGCCAGAATTTCGCTCCTGTGGTGGCTACACAGTTCTCACCTCCTAGATGGACGCAAGTTCGGGATTCAGGACTGGGTCCTAGTAACCACGGACGCTAGTCTCCGAGGCTTGGGAGCAGTCACTCAAGGGGAAAGCTTCCAAGGAAGATGGTCAAGTCAGGAAACTTGTCTTCACATAAATGTTCTGGAGTTGAGAGCCATTTACAGCGGCCTTCTACAAGCGGTGCATCTTCTTCAAGATCAACCCGTACAGATCCAGTCGGACAATGTAACAGCAGTAGTGTACATAAACAGTCAGGGGGGAACGAAAAGCAGAGCGGCAATGGCAAAGGTCACAAAGATCCTCCTCTGGGCAGAAAGAAATGCAACAGCTCTGTCTGCAATTTTCATTCCGGGAGTGGACAACTGGGAAGCAGACTTCCTCAGCAGACACGATCTTCATCCAGGAGAATGGGGCCTCCACCAAGAAGTCTTCGCAGAGGTGACTAGTCTTTGGGGAGTTCCTCAAGTAGACATGATGGCATCTCGTCTCAACAAGAAGCTTCACAGATATTGTTCCAGGTCGAGAGACCTTCAGGCAATAGCAGTGGATGCTCTAGTGACCCAGTGGGTGTTTCCGTCAGTGTATGTCTTCCCTCCACTTCCGCTCATACCAAAAGTTCTCAAGATCATAAGAAGAACAAGGGTTCGAGCGATCCTCATTGTCCCAGACTGGCCAAGGAGGGCTTGGTATCCAGATCTTTAGGAGTTGCTCATAGAAGATCCTCGGCCTCTTCCTCTTCGCGAGGACCTGCTGCAGCAGGGGCCGTGCGTGTATCAAGACTTACCACGGCTACGTTTGACGGCATGGCTGTTGAGCACCGGATCCTAGCCCGGAAGGGTATTCCCAAAGACGTCATCCCCACTCTTATTCAGGCCAGGAAAGGAGTAACGTCTAGACATTACCACCGTATTTGGAGAAAATATGTCTCTTGTTGTGAATCCAAGAAGGCTCCAACGGAAGAGTTTCAGTTAGGACGTTTTCTCCATTTTCTCCAAGCAGGTCTGGATGCTGGCCTACGATTGGGTTCAATCAAGGTCCAGATTTCGGCCTTGTCCGTTTTCTTTCAGAAACAATTGGCATCCCTTCCAGAAGTTCAGACGTTCGTGAAAGGGGTTTTGCACATTCAACCTCCATTTGTGCCTCCGGTGGCACCATGGGACCTTAATGTGGTGTTTCAGTTCCTTCAATTGGATTGGTTTGAACCTCTCCAGGAGATAGAGTTGAAGTTTCTCACTTGGAAAGTGGTCATGCTGTTGGCCTTGGCATCCGCAAGGCGGGTGTCCGAGTTAGGGGCCTTGGCATCCGCAAGGCGGGTGTCCGAGTTAGGGGCCTTGTCTCACAAGAGCCCTTACTTGGTCTTCCATGAAGATAAGGCTGAGTTGAGAACTCGACAGAATTTTCTTCCAAAGGTGGTTTCATGTTTCCATATAAACCAACCTATTGTGGTGCCAGTGGCTACTGACACCTTCGAGGCTTCAAAGTCTCTGGATGTGGTCAGAGCTTTGAGAATTTATGTTGCAAGAACAGCTCGGATACGGAAAACAGAGGCTCTGTTTGTCCTGTATGCGCCCAACAAGATTGGGTGTCCTGCTTCTAAGCAGACTATTGCGCGCTGGATCAGAGGGACCATTCAGCACGCTCATTCCACGGCAGGATTGCCGGTACCGACTTCGGTAAAAGCCCATTCTACTAGAAAGGTGGGCTCATCCTGGGCCCGGGGGGTCTCGGCTTTACAACTTTGCCGAGCAGCTACTTGGTCAGGGACAAACACGTTTGCTAAGTTTTACAAGTTTGACACCTTGGCTGATGAGGACCTACAGTTTGGTCAATTGGTGCAGCAGGGTCATCCGCACTCTCCCGCCCGTACTGGAGCTTTGGTATAACCCCATGGTACTGAAGTGGTCCCCAGCATCCTCTAGAATCTATGAGAAAACAGGATTTTAATACCTACCGGTAAATCCTTTTCTCCTAGTCCGTTGAGGATGCTGGGCACCCAACCCAGTGCGTAAATTTGCCTGCAGTTGTTATTTTGTTATAGTACACAAGTGTTGTGTTCAAATTATTTTCAGCATGTTGCTGCAATAGTTCATGCCCATGAGCATGTGTTCTGTTGAATGCCATGTTGTGCGGCATGGTTGAAGTGTGAGCTGGTATGAATCTCACCGTTGAATTAAAAGTAAATCCTTTTCTCGAAATGTCCGTCTCCTTGGGCACAGTTCCTATACTGAGGTCTGGAGGAGGGGCATAGAGGGAGGAGCCAGTTCACACTCTGGAAAAGTCTTAAAGTGCCCATGGCTCCTGCGGAACCGTCTATACCCCCATGGTACTGAAGTGGACCCCAGCATCCTCTACGGACTAGGAGAAAATAAGAATTTACTTACCGATAATTCTATTTCTCGGAGTCCGTAGTGGATGCTGGGGTTCCTGAAAGGACCATGGGGAATAGCGGCTCCGCAGGAGACAGGGCACAAAAAAGTAAAGCTTTACTAGGTCAGGTGGTGTGCACTGGCTCCTCCCCCTATGACCCTCCTCCAGACTCCAGCTAGGTACTGTGCCCGGACGAGCATACACAATAAGGGAGGCATTTTGAATCCCGGGTAAGACTCATACCAGCCACACCAATCACACCGTACAACTTGTGATCTAAACCCAGTTAACAGTATGACAACAGAAAGGGCCTCTTAAAGATGGCTCCTTAACAATAACCCGAATTAGTTAACAATAACTATGTACAAGTATTGCAGATAATCCGCACTTGGGATGGGCGCCCAGCATCCACTACGGACTCCGAGAAATAGAATTATCGGTAAGTAAATTCTTATTTTCTCTATCGTCCTAAGTGGATGCTGGGGTTCCTGAAAGGACCATGGGGATTATACCAAAGCTCCCAAACGGGCGGGAGAGTGCGGATGACTCTGCAGCACCGAATGAGAGAACTCCAGGTCCTCCTTTGCCAGGGTATCAAATTTGTAAAATTTTACAAACGTGTTCTCCCCCGACCACGTAGCTGCTCGGCAGAGTTGTAATGCCGAGACCCCTCGGGCAGCCGCCCAAGATGAGCCCACCTTCCTTGTGGAGTGGGCTTTTACAGTTTTAGGCTGTGGCAGGCCTGCCACAGAATGTGCAAGTTGAATTGTGTTACAAATCCAACGAGCAATCGACTGCTTAGAAGCAGGTGCGCCCAACTTGTTGGGTGCATACAATATAAACAGCGAGTCAGATTTTCTGACTCCAGCCGTCCTTGCAATGTATATTTTTAAGGCTCTGACAACGTCCAACAACTTGGAGTCCTCCAAGTCGCTAGTGGCCGCAGGCACCACAATAGGTTGGTTCAGATGAAATGCTGATACCACTTTAGGGAGAAAATGCGGACGAGTCCGCAGTTCTGCCCTATCCGAATGGAAGATTAGATAAGGACTTTTATAAGATAAAGCCGCCAATTCAGATACTCTCCTGGCAGAGGCCAGGGCTAGTAACATAGTCACTTTCAATGTGAGATATTTCAAATCCACCTTTTTCAATGGTTCAAACCAATGGGATTTGAGGAAATCTAAAACTACATTTAGATCCCACGGTGCCACCGGAGGCACCACAGGAGGCTGTATATGCAGTACTCCCTTGACAAAAGTCTGGACCTCAGGGACAGAGGCCAATTCTTTTTGGAAGAATATTGACAGGGCCGAAATTTGAACCTTAATGGATCCCAATTTGAGACCCATAGATAATCCTGATTGCAGGAAATGTAGGAAACGACCCAGTTGGAATTCCTCCGTCGGAACCCTCCGATCCTCGCACCACGCTACATATTTTCGCCAAATGCGGTGATAATGTTTCACGGTGACTTCCTTCCGTGCCTTAATCAAGGTAGGAATGACTTCTTCTGGAATGCCTTTCCCTTTTAGGATCTGGCGTTCAACCGCCATGCCGTCAAACGCAGCCGCGGTAAGTCTTGAAAAAGACAGGGACCCTGCTGTAGCAGGTCCCTTCTCAGAGGTAGAGGCCACGGTTCGTCCGTGAGCATCTCTTGAAGTTCCGGATACCAAGTCCTTCTCGGCCAATCCGGAACCACTAGTATTGTTCTTACTCTTCTTTGCCGTATGATCTTCAATACCTTTGGTATGAGCGGCAGAGGAGGAAACACATACACTGACTGGTACACCCAAGGAGTTACCAGTGCGTCCACAGCTATTGCCTGTGGATCTCTTGACCTGGCGCAATATTTGTCCAGTTTCTTGTTGAGGCGAGACGCCATCATGTCTACAATTGGTCTTTCCCAACGGTCTATTAACATGTTGAAGACTTCTGGATGTAGACCCCACTCTCCCGGATGAAGATCGTGTCTGCTGAGGAAGTCTGCTTCCCAGTTGTCCACGCCCGGGATGAACACTGCTGACAGTGCTATCACGTGATTCTCCGCCCAGCGAAGAATCTTGGCAGCTTCTGCCATTGCACTCCTGCTTCTTGTGCCGCCCTGCCTGTTTACATGGGCGACCGCCGTGATGTTGTCCGACTGAATCAACACCGGCTTTCCTTGCAGGAGAAGTTCCGCCTGGCTTAGAGCATTGTAGATTGCTCTTAGTTCCAGAATGTTTATGTGAAGAGACTTTTCCAGACTCGTCCATACTCCCTGGAAGTTTCTTCCTTGTGTGACTGCTCCCCAGCCTCTCAGGCTGGCGTCCGTGGTCACCAGGATCCAATCCTGAATGCCGAATCTGCGGCCTTCTAATAGGTGAGCCTTCTGCAACCACCACAGAAGTGACACCCTTGTCTTTGGTGACAGGGTTATTCGCAGGTGCATCTGCAGATGCGACCCTGACCATTTGTCCAACAGATCCCTTTGGAATATTCTTGCATGGAATCTGCCGAATGGAATTGCTTCGTAAGAAGCCACCATTTTTCCCAGGACTCTTGTGCATTGATGTACTGACACTTTTCCTGGTTTTAGGAGGTTCCTGACCAGATCGGATAACTCCTTGGCTTTTTCCTCTGGAAGGAAAACCTTTTTCTGAACCGTGTCCAGAATCATTCCTAGGAACAGCAGACGAGTTGTCGGGATTAAATGGGATTTTGGAATATTCAGAATCCACCCGTGTTGTCTTAGCACCTCTTGAGATAGTGCTAAAGCTGTCTCCAGCTGTTCTCTGGACCTTGCCCTTATTAGGAGATCGTCCAAGTATGGGATAACTAATACGCCTTTTCTTCGAAGAAGAATCATCATCTCGGCCATTACCTTGGTAAAGACCCGAGGCGCCGTGGACAATCCGAACGGCAGCGTCTGAAACTGATAGTGACAGTTTTGAACAATGAACCTGAGGTACCCCTGGTGTGCGGGGTAAATCGGAACGTGTAGATACGCATCCTTGATGTCCAAGGATACCATAAAGTCCCCTTCTTCCAGGTTCGCTATCACTGCTCTGAGTGACTCCATCTTGAACTTGAACTTTTTTATGTAGAGGTTCAAGGACTTCAGATTTAGAATAGGCCTTACCGAGCCATCCGGCTTCGGTACCACAAATAGAGTGGAATAATACCCCTTTCCTTGTTGTAATAGGGGTACTTTGACTATCACCTGCTGAGCGTACAGCTTGTGAATGGCTTCCAACACCCTCTCCCTTTCGGAAGAGACGGTTGGTAAGGCAGACTTCAGGAAACGATGAGGAGGATCCGTCTCTAATTCCAACCTGTACCCCTGAGATATTATCTGCAGGATCCAGGGGTCTACCTGCGAGTGAGCCCACTGCGCGCTGTAATTTTTGAGACGGCCCCCCACTGTCCCCGAGTCCGCTTGAGAGGCCCCAGCGTCATGCTGAGGTTTTTGCAGGAGCCGGGGAGGGCTTCTGTTCCTGGGAAGGAGCTGCCTGTTGGTGTCTCTTCCCTCTTCCTCTGCCTCGTGGCAGGTACGACAAGCCCTTTGCTCTCTTATTTTTGTAGGAGCGAAAAGGCTGCGGTTGAAAGGTCGGTGCCTTTCTCTGTTGGGGAGTGACTTGAGGTAAAAAAGTGGATTTCCCGGCAGTAGCCGTGGCCACCAAGTCTGATAGACCAACTCCAAATAACTCCTCCCCTTTATACGGCAAAACCTCCATGTGACGTTTTGAATCCGCATCGCCTGTCCACTGTCGTGTCCATAAGGCTCTTCTGGCTGAAATGGACATAGCACTCACCCGAGATGCCAGTGTGCAAATATCCCTCTGTGCATCACGCATATAGATAAATGCATCCTTTATTTGTTCTAACGACAGTAAAACATTGTCCCTATCTAGGGTATCAATATTTTCAATCAGGGATTCTGACCAAACTACTCCAGCACTGCACATCCAGGCAGTTGCTATAGCTGGTCGTAGTATAACACCTGCATGTGTGTATATATTCTTTTGAATAACTTCCATCTTTCTATCTGATGGATCCTTAAGTGCGGCCGTCTCAGGAGAGGGTAACGCCACTTGTTTGGATAAGCGTGTGAGCGCCTTGTCCACCTTAGGGGGTGTTTCCCAGCGCGCCCTAACCTCTGGCGGGAAAGGGTATAATGCCAATAACTTTTTTTGAAATTATCAACTTTTTATCAGGAGCAACCCACGCTTCATCACACACGTCATTTAATTCTTCTGATTCAGGAAAAACTGTTTGTAGTTTTTTCACACCATACATAATACCCTGTTTTACGGTATCTGTAGTATCAGCTAAATGTAACGTCTCCTTCATTGCCAAAATCATATAACGTGTGGCCCTACTGGAAAATACGTTTGAATTTCTACCGTCGTCACTGGAATCAGTGCCCGTGTCTGGGTCTGTGTCGACCGACTGAGGCAAAGGGCGTTTTACAGCCCCTGACGGTGTTTGAGGCGCCTGGACAGGCATTAATTGATTGTCCGGCCGCCTCATGTCCTCAACTGACTGTTTAAGGGAAGATAAACCATCACGTAATTCCACAAATAAGGGCATCCATTCTGGTGTCGACCCCCTGGGGGGTGACATCTGCATATTTGGCAATTGCTCCGCCTCCACACCAATATCGTCCTCATACATGTCGACACCACGTACCGACACACACCGCAAACTCACAGGGAATGCTCTAATGAAGACAGGACCCACTAGCCCTTTTGGGGAGACAGAGGGAGAGTCTGCCAGCACACACCACAAAGCGCTATATATACAAGGGATATCCTTATATTAAGTGCTCCCTTATAGCTGCTTTAATATATATATATATATAGCCATTAATGTGCCCCCCCTCTCTGTTTTACCCTGTTTCTGTAGTGCAGTGCAGGGGAGAGACCTGGGAGCCGTTCTGACCAGCGGAGCTGTGACAGAAAATGGCGCCGTGTGCTGAGGAGATAGGCCCCGCCCCTTTTTCGGCGGGTTCTTCTCCCGCTATTTTTCCAGTCAGGCAGGGGTTAAATATCTCCATATAGCCCCTATGGGCTATATGTGAGGTATTTTTAGCCTTGTATAAGGTTTATATTTGCCTCTCAGAGCGCCCCCCCCCAGCGCTCTGCACCCTCAGTGACTGCCCAGTGAAGTGTGCTGAGAGGAAAATGGCGCACAGCTGCAGTGCTGTGCGCTACCTTATGAAGACTGAGGAGTCTTCAGCCGCCGGTTTCCGGACCTCTTCACGCTTCAGCATCTGCAAGGGGGTCGGCGGCGCGGCTCCGGGACCGGACTCCACGGCTGGGCCTGTGTTCGATCCCTCTGGAGCTAATGGTGTCCAGTAGCCAAGCAGCAAATCCACTCTGCATGCAGGTGAGTTTACTACTTTCCCCCTAAGTCCCACGTTGCAGTGATCCTGTTGCCAGCAGGACTCACTGTAAAGAAAAAAAACCTAAACTAAACTTTCTCTAAGCAGCTCTTTAGGAGAGCCACCTAGATTGCACCCTTCTCGTTCGGGCACAAAATCTAACTGGAGTCTGGAGGAGGGTCATAGGGGGAGGAGCCAGTGCACACCACCTGACCTAGTAAAGCTTTACTTTTTTGTGCCCTGTCTCCTGCGGAGCCGCTATTCCCCATGGTCCTTTCAGGAACCCCAGCATCCACTTAGGACGATAGAGAAAAGGATTTACCGGTAGGTATTAAAATCCTGTTTTCTCCATTGTATCGTAGAAAATGATAGACAATATGGTTGCTATGGGCAACATCACGACTTTTCTTTTTTAGAAGCTTTAGTAAATTTACCCCATATTGTGTGCACACAGGACAATTTTAACGATGTGTTGTTTTGATCTGTCTGAATCAGCCACATCTTTAAAAATATTGTCTAGTGCGTACCCAGCATAAAACTGCAGTGTAGGTGATGTGGCAAAGAGTGCACATAGGATGGGTGTGGTTTGAAAATGAATGCAGTGGTAAAAATAACAGTATCAGCTGGTTTATTTTGTTTACCTGAAACCTAATAATTCACGTTTTTGTTTTTTCTTCTAGTCCCATGAGCGGGTCAGTAAACGATTACACCAGCGCTTCCAATCGTGGCTGAGCAAGTGGAATCTGGAGCATGTGAGCCGGGAGATGGCAACGGATACAAGAAAGTGGCTAATGGGAGAGGGAGTGGATGGAATGGTACCCTGTGCCACCACCCGGGACCCTGAGACCCTACACTTTGTGGATATCTACAAGTATCGAGTAAAATATGGACCTTCCTTTAAAACCCCATAAAGATGGAAGACATCCAGCCCTTCCGTGCTGATCTGACTTGTTTTGAAGCTCTTGATCTTTTGTCTAAACCAGCAGGATCATTTACAGAGTACTGACTGGGCCTAACCCTCACTTAGAGGTTTATTAATCTCTTCTGCTGCCAGAGGAGTTGCTGCAAGCCCCACCTGACAGAAATATTGGTTTAGTGTTACTGAAATCTCCTCCTGCCAACCTGCCCACCAGTTAGTCTTAGCAGACCTTCCTTCACCCATGGTGTGTAAATACAAGTGTGTAAATAACATTAACAAAGGTCCTCCCATACATCTACTGTCCCCATCTCTTATTTTATAGCGAGCGCCGTCTTAGTTTAACCTTCTGTTACCTATCTTTGTAACATAGTAATATGGGGGGGGGGGGGGGTAGGGGAGCATCTGGAAACCACAACCACCTTTATTACTGTTTCTACCAAAGGGAGTCTATTGAGAGTGGTTTATATATAGAACTACATTATATATGTCTAAACACTCACCCCAGCCTGTCATTGCTGTATCTGTCAGTGTGAGTGTTATATTTTATCTTCGATTATCCTTAATACCACTCCCCCCTCCTTTTTTTTTTTTTTTTTTTTTCTTTCATTTTTTTTTTTTTTTCTTTCATTTTTTTTTTTTTTTTTTAAACACTGTAAATAAAGAAAAGGTTTGGTATGACAAAGTTTCTGATGAAAGATAATGCAATAATATTTCAGGTGCTTTTGTTTCCTAACTGGTTTGTACCATGCCCAGTTGCTGAACGCGTATTATATGATCACTATTATATTACCTCAGTTTCTGCCATCTGTCTTGTTTTGAGGTATGTATATACATAGAATGTGTGTACATATTATTTGTTTTGTCTTTTGGAAGGGTGTTCATAGCTCTGTGTCTCTCCAGTATTTATCCACATCTTGTAGATTGTATGTATAGGATTTTGGAACATTATGTTCAAGGGAAAACTTGTGTACACTTGCAATTACACATGTATTGCACATGTAATGAAAGTGGGTACATTCAGAATAGGTCAGTGGTTCTCAAACTTTTTAGTTTCATGACACCCTTACTGTGTCCGAATATTTTCACGGCACCCCTAGTCCAAGGGGTACAGTCCCTGTAATAGTCTTATGGGTTGATCCTCTTCTAACACTGCTCTCCCATAAGCACAAAAGATCTCCCCCTCACACCTATCTCCCCCTTGCCCAGGAGATTTACCACCCAACACATATCACCCCCTAGTACAGAAGACCTACCCCCTTACACAGATAACCCCAGCACAGACCTACCCACCACAAACTAATCCCCACTAGCACAGACCTACCCCCCCCCCACACACACACACACACACACACACACACACACACACACACACACACACACACACACACACAGATCTCCTCCTAGCACGGACCTCCCCCCCCCCATCCCACATACACAGCACAGACCAACCGCCCCACACACACACTAATCTCCACTTAGCACAGACCTACCAACCTCCCCCCCGCTCACACATCTCCCCCAGGTACAAAGACTTACCCCACAACACACACAGATCTCCCCCTAGAACAGTAGATCCCAGCCCTACATACACAGATGTCCATCCTCACACTGCTCTCGAACCACCACAGTGCATACTAATGAGCCACTAACTTATTACGAAGTCGCTAGCTGCGGGGCCCTAGGTAGCTGCACTGCCTTGGCCCTGCCCGCCGAGGCACAGAAGAAAGTAGCACAAAGAGGAGGAGAATGGAAGGGGCGGAGCTGAAGTTTAGTGCCCTTTGTGTAAATGCTGATACATCTGTTTAAAGCAGCGAGCGGCCCGATTAACTTGCTGTCCGGTCCCAATCAATGTGGGAGTTGGGACCGGACTAAATCATCAGGCTACGGCACGCCTGTAAGTGCGCTATGGCATACCAAGGTGCCACGGGGCAGTTTGAGAAATGCTGGAATAGGTCTTTCATTCACATCCAAGTATGGACACTCTGCTATCGATTACTATAGTACTCCTAGGAAGGGCTAATTCATACAAAAGAAGTTTTGCCGGACAGAACAGATTATACATTTTCTGAATGAACATTGATAAAGAAAAGCCTGATGCTCAGGATTGTAAATAACTTAAGGGGGGTACACATGGAGACATCTGTGCTTAAAATCAAAGCAATCTGACTAGATTGCTTAGATTTTAAGCACGGATCTGTCGTGTGTATGCCCCCCAGCGATAGCGGCCCCGCGCATCGCTATCGCCGGTGCTAGATTGAACCTCAATCTAGTGGGTCGCTCACTTCAGCGCTGTGTGAAGTGAGCGTCCCCCCCCCCCCCCCCCCCCCCCCCTTCCTCCCTCATTCAGCACATATCGCGCTGTGCTGAGCGGTCTGTGTTAAGATCGCTCAGCACACATCTCCCCCGTCAGTACTGGCCTTTAGAAACCAGTGTTGCAGCATTCTTCTGATTAAGGAATAGAGTAGTGCTGTGTGATGCACAAAGGGCAGATAACACCTTTTCCAAAATCCATAGTCAAATGAAAAACCCCATTCTATATTGGGTATGCAGTCATACTACTGACCTTCAGAATGTTGACTCTGTAAATGTTGAATAGGTGTGAAAGTTGAAATTATGCATGTGTACAATATGAACATAGCATTCGGGTTAAGCTGGCCATTTACCTAAAGAGTTCTTGTTAGATCTGGCTGGTTGGAACAAAAATTTGGTGACATGGGAGCAAATGACAATTGACCATTTGTTCCTAAATGCTGTAAAACTGGCAGAAACGGTCATTCAGACAAATTGGTTAAATCAAATAGATTTAACCAATTTGTCTTATTGACCATTTTTATCTGTTTTCCAGTGTTTGGTGGCAAATTGTCAATTGTCATTTGCTCCTATACATTACCAGATTTTCATTCCAACCAGCTAGATCAGACGACAAATCTTTAGGTGTATGGCTAGCTTTAGATAGTATTGTTGACATTCTCACCATTGACCTGCATAATGATGAATATGTCCACATGTCAGTGTTAACATTGAGACCCTGTCGCCAGTGCAACCATGTTGACATAACACTTTTATATAAGAGTTAAAAATTCACTATGTTCTAGATTGCATGAAAATGTTTGTCAACCATGCAAATATCTCTGAGACTCTATTAAGTTATTAATATGGCACACACGTTATGCAGCACTTTACAGAGAATATTTCAGTCATCCACATGAGTTCCTGCCAGAGTGTAGCTTACAATATATATGCCCTATTACATGGACACTCACTAGGGTTAGTTAGGTTGTGTACACATGGTGAGATCCTTGCTATGCCCGATATTCACTTTGCGATTTCCCCTGAACTCCCCGGAGCCCAGATTTTGACTAACTTTTCTTGAGATATGGACTATGTGTGCTTACGATTTTGGCTTATGGGAGATGTCGTTGACATGTGAGATGAACTAGATAGTACACCGATCTAGCAAGGATTGACTTGCCTGCACAGTTTATCTTTTCTTGCGATGCCGACCTGGCTGGACCGCACATTGGGATCGAATCAGGATCGCAAGGTGACTTTCACCTTGCGATCTGCACTAACTTTTCTTGCGATTTTGACTAGTCAAAATCAAAAGAAAATATCTCACCGTGTGTACACACCCTTAGTTAGTTATTTATTTATTTTTGTCAGAAGACAATGAAGCTTTCATTATGGTGTTTTGTTCCCCCCCCCCCCCCCCCCTCCTTTTTGTGTGTGAGGCAGAAAGAACACGCACACAAAGAACATATCAATTTCTTGGCCTGAAATTCAACTCAGGGCTGTGAGGCAGTCATGCTATCCACAATGCCAGCTGTGCTGCCCTACTTTGCACAGTTTTCTAAAGTGGATCTGCTTAGCGGTTATCTTGCAGTTTTTCTGACCCATCATCACACCCAATGTGTTAAAACAAACGAACACACACTGTAGTACTGGATGTTATGTAATGCCACTTAGAGGATGTAAAAAAAAAAATTATGTATGGCAGTACACGGTGATTAGTACAGCATTGGTTTTAAAGGTTATATCAACCAGATAACTCCTACTGAGGAGTTTCTACATTTTCCCCTTATTTATATGTAGGTTTACTATGGGAACTACTAATCCTCATATGCTTCAAAAAATATATACCTAAAGGTACCATTTTTCACTGTGGAGTAGGATACCTCTCAGAAGGAAGGTGAGACCCTGGACCAGGTTTGGATAGACAACTTTGGAAGGAAGATTCTCCTGATGGACTGGGGGTTCAGGATCTGATTTTGGTCATCTGCCAGATTACTTTTCCTGCTTTTTCCCATTTTGAGGATGTCCTAGGAAAGGTCTGGCTTGAAGGCTGACATGTTTAAGGTTCCACTGATTTTCCTATTTACTTATCCCTTTGTAGAAACAGATATGGCTCTGTGAAGGGTGCCACCTCAGTAGATGCCCCCATTTTCTAGGCTTGTGAAAGCAACGGTTATACCTACTACCAGATCCTTTCAGTATGTCTGCAAAGGGAGATTTGACAAATCCAAGCAGGGGGCAGGGTGCACTACACTTTCTTTTCCAAACTCATGCGGGGTAGCAAGGAGCTAGATCCTCTTTGTACAGCTTTTGAAACCAAGGCACGCAGTGTGCGCCTGAGGATTCACTGCCTGATAAGGTGATACTGGCCTAAGCAAAGGTCATGGCTCAGTCTGTTGTCTCCGTGGCCAATGAGGTACATAACACTCACAAAAAATCACAGATGAATATTTCCATTCCTATGGTCCTCCACCAGCTCTGCCCCCAAAGTCTCCACTACCTGAGATTGCATCTGCCGATTTAAGTCCCGGAACGGCACAAGAGGGGGATAGACTTTCCAAAATCTGTTTCACTTTGGAAGAATTCTTGAGTCCCTACTCCTGTTTACATAAACACCAGGTTCCTCTGGGCGTACATTTTCAGGGTGGGGGAGAATGCGGTGGTTCCTCTGAGGGAGGAGTGAGATGTGTTGGCCTGGACTGGGTGGATTATTCTAGTTGGGAGGACAGTTCTGACCGTCTGTGATTCTGGCCAGCTGTCAGAACTTAAACAGAATGAACTTCCTCTCTCCACTGCTCCTGCTGTTGTTGTTTTTTTTTTTTAATGAGACGATAGAAGCAGGTTCTTGGGTCCCCTTCCTTTGTTCTCTGCAGATGTGTCATGAGAAACCTGGCTAAAACCCGACATGCGACTTAGGCTTCCTGCAGTGTTCTGGTGCACATACTTATTTGCAGATAAATACAGGACAAGGTGGGAGGTTTCCCCTTCGGTGGACATCCCTATTGCCTGTTTAGCAAAGGTCACAATTCTTCCCGTGACCAGTAGAGCCACCTTGGAGGATGCAATGGACCATAAACACAAGTACACACTAGACGATTAATTGTATGCTATATTGTTACATTGCAGATTGGAACTATATATATCAGCCCCATTGCTCAGTGTGTACTTGTGTTTGCACGTTCCCTGGGTCGTACTGACGGGCGTGCTGCATGCCCAGTGGGATGACCAAAAAAATGACTGCATGCGTTTTAAACGTGGCGGGCACAGATACATTGCCCCATTGTTCACTGCCTTGTGCATGTATCGTGACGTCCCTGGGTACACACATTTAGTGTGTACCCAGCATAAGTGTGCAGCTTAAGTTGCTGTTCTTTGATGCAGGGATGACTTTCTGAACAGTTTTAATGGTGGACTGGCTACCAAAGTCATAAAAGCCTGGTCCGACCATTTGGCGCAAGGCATACGGGGGAGAATCCTTCAGAACTTCTAGTTCTCGTGAGTGACTTTAAGTAGCTCTATCGATGTTTGTCATAGATGTAATTTCCCTTTCAGGTATGTCTATTTGGTCCATTTTGGCCAGGAGGATGATGTGATTGAAGTCCTGGTGCTGTGGTTTAAGACCTGACCGAAGGATACAGACTCCAAGAAGATGTTGGAGGCGGTTCCATTTGAGGGGAGACCCTGTTTGGTACAGAGCTTGACCATATCATAGCTCAGACAACAGGACATAATAGTATGTATCTCCTGGTTGTAATTGCCTGTGTAAAGTCTCCCTGGTTTCGACCTTTTCATTTCCCTGGTAGGACCCGCCCTCTGTGTGCCACAGGGTAGGTCACTTCCAAGGTTCTGTGGCCATGGTGTCCTTGTGACTGGGCCCTAGACGGGGATGATTTTCAGGTCTAACCCAGAACTTAAGGGTTAAGTGCTCATCTACTCTCTGTTTGGGATATCTGGTTCTAGCTTGTAGATCTATAGGTTTGGAATATCTTGACACATACTAGGCTTTGTCCATGCCAGTTCTTAGTGAAACCTCTTCCAATTAACAAACTCAGATGGGCTGCCTTATATGTGGCAGTGTGCTTCTGGTCTAGTGACTTCAGTTCCTGCACACCAATGGGGGTTGGGGTTTTACTACAATCTTTTTTTGGTGCAGAAACTGGATTGGTATTTTCATAACCATTCGAACCCTAAAATGGCTAAACCCTACTCTCAAGGTGAAAAAAATCCATATGGAATCTGCTCTCAGTCATCGCTTCCATGGAATGATTGTAATTTCTTGCATCACTCGACATCATAGATGCCTGCTTCCCATCTGGGAATAGAATCACAAGCTTTTACAGTTCGCCATTGGGTCTCTTTACTTTCAATTTCAGGCCCTTCCCTTCAGACTTTCTACTGCCCTTAGAGTGCTTACCAAATTCTAGGCATCAATGATTGCCCTGTTGCATCACAAGGGGACCACTATTTTCCCTTAGATGACTTGTTGATCAAAGCGTCCTTAGGGATGCTTCTCTACAGTCAGCTGAGGGTGGTGTTATCCATGTTGGAGGAACACTATTGGTGATTAAATTTTCCCAAATCCAACCTAGTTCTTGGCTAGGGGATGGTGTTCACAATCAGTTGGCGAATATTTCTTCCAGAAGACAAAATTCTGTCTGTGCAGCTTTTGCTAAGGTCTGTTCTGCTCCCTTGTTGGGTATCCATCTTGCGGTGTATACAGTTGCTCAGGAAGACTGTTGCAACCCTTGTAGCGGTCCCTCTGCAGCATCATATCCTGCAGCGGTGGTGGGCCTTCACGTAGACAGGCAGGTGTTCCATTTGTCCTTTCTGGCCCACCAGTACTTTATTTGTGGCTTCACTCCTCCAACCTGTCCAGGGGTTGTCCGTTCTCAATCTGAAACTGGACCATGGTTATGATGGATGCTAGTCTCTTTTTGCGTGTGGCGCGGTGACACTGTGGTTCCAGTATCAGGGTCTCTGGTCTTGGGAGGAGGCTGCCCTTTCCATTAATGTTGTGGAACTTTGAGCGGTATGGAATGTCCTGTGTTAGGCCTTGCCACGTCAAATTGGTTAATGTCATGGCAGTGGTATATATGTACCTCCAAGATGGGACTAGGAGTCGATGAAGACTGCAGTCATGGCGAAGACTGCTCAACTGTACGGATGGTGTAATGGTTAGCATTACTGCCTCACAGCACTGAGGTTGTGGGTTTGATTACAGACATGGTCAAAACTGCAGTTTTCATCGATGTCTGGGCAGCACAAATTTGTTGACTGTGGCTGTTTGTAAATCAGACTGTCTCTCTTCTATGATGCTCTTTGGCATGGGGAGGGTGAGGGGTAGACTGGGACAGACCAGCTTTCATAGGCCTTCCACTCTGGTTTGCATTTGTTGGAACTCTGCTTCCTGGACAATGTAAAGAAAGCCTCTATGCAGGTCACATCTTTAAATGCATTATATTTGCTTTCAAGCATGTCAGCGTCGGTGGTCTTTGGTAGAAGCCTCATCAACCAAAGAGATGCCAGTTCTCTTTCTGTGACTGGACCCTGGTAATGGCTGATGACAGCCTCTCTGGCTGTGGAGTTGTTACCCTTGGACTTAAGTTCCAAGGTGCAAACTTCCCTCCAGGGTCTGGAATTGAGGACTGTCTCCAGTGTGCTGGCTCAGGTGCAGTGGTTCCTACGCGACTATCCTCTCTGGATCCAGTCATACAATGGCACAGACATGGCATTGTATAGCAATTAGCAGGGCAGAACCACCAGTCATCAGTCCATGATGGAGACTTCTCGTATCATGAACTGGGCATAGAATTTTTTTCCCAGTCATCTCATTCCAGGGTTGGAAATTAGGATGCCAATTTCCTAAGCTGGCACAGAATCCTCCCAGGGCAGTGGTAGCACCGTTAGGGGATGATCAACTTGATTGTGGAATGTTGAGGTTCTCCGGCTATCGACCTCATGGCCTCCAGGTTGAACAAACAGCTTTGTGATGGAGCAAGGTCCAAGAATCCTTAAGTGATCTTGGTGGATTCAGCTGGTGTTTCTGTTTCCACTGCTCTCTATGTTGCCACATATTCTCCAGTGCATCAGGAGGGAGGGGGCTCATTTTCTTCTTGTTGCCTAAATTTTGTCTGAAAAAGGTGTAGTGACTCACTAGGGATGCCAGAGCATGATCCCATGTAAAAGTGTGTAGAGGTGTTTGTTTTGCTACACATTCATCTGTACACTATGAGGCAGAGTCGAACAGTCCTCATTTATATAGCTCATCAAATAGATGTTCTGCCATTCACGTGTCACAGATGCATTTTCCCAGACTAATCTTTAAATTACCCTTCCAGCACCAGAGAAAACCTTGTTCTTGTAGTAACCCTCCCCAGTTGCCAATTTTCAAGACCACTATTGTCCTTTTGTTGCAAGTTTAGGTGCTCCCTTGGCATGGTCCATAGGTTCTGATTTGACCAGATTATAGGCGTGTGCATACAATGGGGATGTCCCCCGAGATTCTAGCTCACACCTATCCAGAGTCTCTGTCCATCCAGAATCTGGCTCAGGTTCCAGGAAGCTGATCTAGAATCCCAGAGGCATTTTTCTTTGCAGATCTCTCTTTGGGACTGGACTAGACTGGTTTATTACTCAGACTATGGTGGTCATTCCGAGTTGTTCGCTCGTTGCAGATTTTTGCTATGCTGCGATTTGTTGCTAAATGCGCATGGTACGCAGCGCGCATGCGCTTAGTTATTTAACTAAAAACTTGCAGTTTTGCTGCTGTTCGTGCGGCACTTTTCAGTCGCACTGCTGATCGGTGAGTGACAGGAAAGGGGTGTTTTCCGAGAGTGTGCTAAAAAACGCAGGCGTGCCAGGTAGAAACGGGGGAGTGGCTGGCCGAACGCAGGGAGTGTTTGTGACGTCAAACAAGGAACTAAACGGACTGAGGTGATCGCAATCTAGGAGTAGGTCTAGAGCAAGCCTGGCCAACCTGTGGCTCTCCAGCTGTTGTAAAACTACAAGTCCCATCATGCCTTGCCACAGTTTTGCTATTAGGGAATGCTAAAACTGTGGCAGGGCATGCTGGGATGTGTAGTTTCACAACATCTGGAGAGCCACAGGTTGGCCAGGCCTGGTCTAGAGCTACTCAGAAACTGCAAGGAAATACTTAATAGCAGAATTGCTAATCTTTCGTTAGCAATTCTGCTATGCTAAGATACACTCCCAGAGGGCAGCGGCCTAGCGTTTGCAATGATGCTAAAAGCAGCGAACAACTCGGAATGACCACCTATGTCTGGTAAGTGCCCTTACCTCCCAACTTCTGCTTCTGAACCAAAATTTCATGTTTCATTTCAGCCCTTTCAATTTCTTTTAGAAGCAAGTCCTGTATTCAGAGAATAGGCCACGATCGTGGTCGCTATCGGCACCAGGTAGATGTCCTGTCTCAAGCCAAGGGACAAGCAGTCTGAAGCAATACATTCCAAAACGAGAGGAAAAACTGCCCTTACAGGCCCAAAATATCATGCAGTCACAGATCAGTCGGTCTGTGGTATTCCCTGCAGAGGATACATTTTTAACCTAACTGGTCCTCTCACAGCTGGTATTTGAGCCAATAGCCCGTCAAGCAAACAGTCGTTTGAATTCAGTCTGATGATGCCATGACAGTGGCTTCCATAATTTCCAGTATTTCTCCTGAGGTTCAATGGCCATGATGGCGATTTTTTTTGCATCATGATGTTGGTGGAATAAGTTATCCTTGTGATCTCCGCAGTCTTCATGCATGGGATGGGCATATAGGCAGATTGCTTTCTCAGACAGTTCATTTGAGGGAATACTCCTTGCAGGAATTTTCTGCATGACATAAGGCTAATGGTGAACTCCAGAGATCGACCTTATAGCTTCTCAGCTGAATATGAAGTTATCTTGGTGGGACGGAATGTGTTTTCCTTTGATTTTTTCCATACTCCATTGTTTGCTAAAGCAGATATAGAGGAATCAGACTAATGTTATCTTAATCACACGGGACTGGCCCAGGAAGGCATGGTAAGTGATTCTTCAGGTCATGCTGGTGGAACTTCCTTGGTGTCTTTATGAAGAAATCTAATTTGGGGTCTGTTTCTTCATCCGGTTGATAGGCTTGAGTACCATGCCAACAAAGCCAAAGATCCTAAAAATAAGGGTCCGCTCATCACAACTATGCTCAGGGTTCGAGTGTGCCTTATATTGTTTGGATAATAAAACTTTTTTCATGCAGAGTTTTCAGAGCTGTTATAAAAGGCAAGTAAAACTTGCCACTATGAATTGTTTTTTTTTAAATATTAATAAATTATGATGGGATATTTAAAAAAAAAAAACTTATTTTAACGACAGTAAAATAATTATCACATGAGTTTATACAGAATATCTGTATGTAGTATAATGTACAACACCATTTAGGAATAGAATAGGTATTTGAGTTTCTCGATGTTTATTGATGCCCATTTATTTTTTCCCCATCTAGTAATAGGGGTTTCACTCTCCTGGTATGCTGGCTAGGTGAAAACTGACAATTTACTTTAATTTATTTACCCCATCCCCTGCCATAACAGACAACCTCAGTCTTCAAGGCACACTAACAGTCCAGGTTTTAGTGATACCCATGCTTGAGCACAGGTGCTTAATTAATACTTTGGTTATTTTGATTTAACCATCTGTGCTAAAGCATGGATTTCACAAAAACCTGCACTGTTAGTGTGCCTTGAGGATTGAGGTTGGAAATGCCTACCCTAAAACCATCCGTTTCTTTTTTTTTGCTTAGTAGATGCATGGAGGCCATCAATAGTTGGAAGTGCCTCACTCTCACATCTGTCTATGGTTTCAGCCACTGGTCAAGTGGACCGTTTTCCAACTATGGTACTAAGAGGTTGGGCAAGACTGTGCAGCACCTACAGCATCACTGGTCCTCCTGGTCACCTTAGAACTATGGACCGAAAGAGATACAGAAAAGCTGTGCTCCTTGGCTTGCTGAAGTGGGGTTGAAGAAAAGCAATCCCTGTGTTTCAATAAGGCTGGCTGAGTGCATGCCCATGTGTTTTTAAAGATTGATGAAGCCAGGAATAAGCAGTTGTAATGCAGAGGTGGCACATGGAGTTACCTGATGGTAATGCAGTGGTGACACATGGAGACTCCTGATGGAAGGTTGCAGGACCAATCGGAGCATGTCTCGCCAAAGCAGGTAAACCGGTACAATTGTGAAAAAGAAAATACACCCTCTTTAATACTGTTGGTTTTTCTTGCTTCACACAGGGATATACCATGAAATGCTACAGTTTGAGAAGTCTAAAATTATAAATACAGATCTTGCTTTGTCATTTTGTTAACACAAAAAAGTAATGAAGAAGCCACGTGTGGAAAAAATTAGTACACCCTATTATTTGTGATTGTAGTAGCGCATTTTTAGTAACTGTATCGTGAAGAAAACTATTTCTTTGAGTTTGCCTTTTCCATCAGAATTTCCCTTCTTATAACAATGTTTCAATTCACTGATGTGCTGTCTGCATTAGATTATGTAGGGTATCTCAAAGAGGTTGCACTCAGGGCTGTGGTCAGTACCAAATCCTTCATTCTGTTTGTATCCATAGACTTGTGAGTTTGCTAGTATGCTTACAGTCATTGTCTTGTTACATAATCCACCAGGCAGTTGTTGGGACACCTGACCTATTGTTTTCCTCTAGACTGATCTGGTATAAACAAAAGTAATATATTCACCTGCATGTTCAAGTATGTATGTGCTACTAACTAAGCCTATTCGTGTTGTGCATGTATGTATTCATCTTGTTCAGATTATTTATTTCTCTCCACACAGATACTTGAATCTGGGTTGATGCTGCTGCCTACAGAATATTTGTTCTCTTTTCCACAATTTTTTTTGTTCTTAAAGAAAATAACAACGGCACCCACAAATGTCAGCCATTACAAAGAAAAAAAACATACCAGCTTTTGTAAATAACTCACAAAGGAAGATCTACTTATGTTTATTTTGATGTTCGCTCGAATTTTATGGAGTTTCTTCACAAATTTTTCTTTGATCATCCTAATCGCTGCATTATCAGTTCTTACTTCTTCAGGGTTGATAGGGATCCACAGAGGAGACAATGGTGGTGGTTAGGACCAGGCATCAAACAGTTAAAGCTTTACATATCCCAGGATGCTCTGTTTCTTCCCATCCTATACCCCGCCTACAACTCAAGGCTATTCAGTTTTGCTTTGGTGCCGAGAGGAGCTGGTTCACCATTAAACGGGGCTTTATTTTATGTATTATTAATACTGGAAGAACACGCAGCGCTACTGTTCCATCAAACCCCTCCTAACCCTCTTCCCCCCCCCCCTTCCCGCACCACAACTCCAGCCTGCAGTCAATGGGGCGCCTGGCTAGCAAGGCTACATGGGAGGACCCCGGACTGCAGGCAGAACACCGTGAGACATGTATGGCGGGTTTCCAGGAATCTGTATCTTTAACATAGTCCTGCCTCTTAGGAGACAGACCGAAGGTGCTGTTGTGGACACCGGTTTATCCACTAGACCACCAGGGCTACCTACAGCCATAGTCAATAGTTTTGAGATTGACACAAATATTAACTGGGCAGGCCTCCTGGGGGGGATCCCAGGGTGGGGGGCCAACTTCTTCAGTTCGCACACCTGGTGCCAGACCACCACAGACGCCTGGGTACAAGAAGTGATCTTTCATGGGTACACTGTCTCAATCCAGAGATGCCCCCACCTCCAGAAGGTCATTCAGTCCTTACTGAAATCAGGAGTAGTGGTTCCAGTCACTTTGTCACAGTGCGGGGAAGGTTTTTAAAACAGTCTTAGTGATCTCCAGCCGGTGTATCCTGTTTACCTATCCTGTGGCTGATTGAAAATTCTTTATTATACAGATCCCAGTGCTGTACCTTATCAGTATTAGAGGCAGAGTGGCATTTGGTGGTCAGGAAATAGTACTCTTCTCTGCAGATGTCCAATAGTCATCTTCTCTACTTGTTTAAGGACAGAGACATCTGCCTGATCCTCGGCTCTTTGTATCAATATTAATTCCTGCTTCTTTACAGGTGGCTATGAGATGCTGCTCTCATTTCCTCAGTTCTCCCCAAGAATTTGCAACATGGCTCCAGTAACAGACCCTGGGGCACAATGACCTTCTTCGACAGCTTGGTTTGGACTGTGGACTGCTGCTTGAGCATTTGAGTTATCACCGTTGTTTCTTTATACCCATCTTATAATGCTCTATAATTTGCATCCGTTTTTAAATTCTTTTTAATATTTTGTATCTGACTGTCCCCCAGGCTTCAGCTTTTATCTGTGTTCTTATTCCCCTGACATTTGTTTGTTTAAATTTGGTTGGTATATTATTCTCTTTTGGGAGTCTCTTCAATGTCCCTTTAATGCCAGGCTTGATGCACTATCGGGCTGGTTTAGAGTGTTTTGTGTACTAGTCCAATATTTAGTGATCAGCACATGTGCAGGTTCTGTACCAATCTGTGACTGCATGATCTCTCGCCGTGCCTCCTAAGCCGCAGCATGATTGGCATGCTGCTGCTGTTTGGAGTCAGGGATGGGGTGGAGCTGGGCAGCGTTTCTGAAAATGGGGGGCATGTTGGTGTGTCTTCTTTTCTGGCCCTGAAAGCCTAGACAGACAATATTTATGCAAATTATCTGATGCTGTGTTTCTGGGTGACAGCAGCAGATCACAGAAGCCGACGAGAGACGTCCATTTATACAAGACGTCTTCTATATCTGCATAATTTGGCTACTACTGCTTAGGGTCATCAGACATGTCCTTTGGGTACACAGGTGTAGTTGCCCTCATTCTTGTGTTTTGGAGGGTCTGGGGGAATCTGTTAAGTAAGAGGGTTTGTTAGGGGATCCAGGCATAACATAGTTGGGGGTCTGATACACAGCGTGAGGTCTAGAATACTGGGGCGAGGCTGTTTATTATGTTCTGTACTTTGCTATTTTGAAGCCGACATGGGTACTAACAAAGGTCTTGCCAAAACACTAACAAAAATGATGGGTCATCATTACAGCATATAGAAAATTATGTCCCTAGCACAAGGAGAAAATAAGATTTTAAACCTACCAGTAAATCTTTTTCTCCTAGTCCGTAGAGGATGCTGGGGACTCCGTAAGGACCATGGGGTATAGACGGGCTCCGCAGGAGACATGGGCACTATAAAGAACTTTAGAATGGGTGTGCACTGGCTCCTCCCTCTATGCCCCTCCTCCAGACCTCAGTTAGAGAAACTGTGCCCAGAGGAAAGGATTTTTGTTAATCTAAGGGCAAGATTCATACCAGCCCACACCATCCACACCGTATAACATGGAATATACGCAACCAGTTAACAGTATGAACAAAACAGTATCAGCCCACGACTGATCTTAACTGTAACATAACCCTTATGTAAGCAATAACTATATACAAGCCTTGCAGAAATATGTCCGCACTGGGACGGGCGCCCAGCATCCTCTACGGACTAGGAGAAAAAGATTTACCGGTAGGTTTAAAATCTTATTTTCTCTTACGTCCTAGAGGATGCTGGGGACTCCGTAAGGACCATGGGGATTATACCAAAGCTCCAAACCGGGTGGGAGAGTCGATTGAGCAAACATGAGGTCCTCCTCAGCCAAGGTATCAAACTTGTAGAATTTAGCAAAAGTGTTTGAACCCGACCAAGTCGCCACGCGGCAAAGCTGTAATGCCGAGACGCCTCAGGCAGCCGCCCAAGAAGAGCCCACCTTCCTAGTGGAATGGGCCTTAACCGAATTTGGTAACGGCAATCCAGCCGTAGAATGAGCCTGCTGAATCGTGTTACAGATCCAGCGAGCAATAGTCTGCTTAGAAGCAGGAGCGCCAACCTTGTTGGCTGCATACAGGACAACAGTGCCTCTGTTTTCCTAACCCGAGCCGTCCTTTTTAAGGTCCTGACTACATCAAGGGACTTGGAATCCTCCAAGTCCTTCGTAGCCACAGGTACCATAATAGGTTGGTTCATATGAAGCGATGAAACCACCTTAGGCAAAAATTGAGGACGAGTCCTTAATACAGCTCTATCCACATTGAAAATCAGATAGGGGCTTTTGTGAGACAAAGCCGCCAATTCAGACACCCGCCTTGCAGATGCCGATGCCAACAACATGACCACCTTCCAAGTGAGAAATTTAAATTTAATAGTTTGAAGAGGTTCAAACCAGTGAGATTTTAGGAACTGTAACACCACATTAAGGTCCCATGGTGCCACTGGAGGCACAAAAGGAGGCTGTATGTGCAGCACTCCCTTTACAAGTCTGAACTTCTGGGAAAGAAGCCAATTCCTTCTGAAAGAAAATTGATAGGCTCCATTAAGGTACAGATTTCGGCCCTAATTTTAGGCTCATATCCACTCCTGTCTGCAGAAAGTGGAGAAAACGGCCCAGATGGAAATCTTCCGTAGGAGCATTCTTTGCTTCACACCAAGAAACATACTTTCTCCAGATACAGTGATAATGTTTCGCTGTCACCTCCTTTCTAGCCTTCAGAGTAGGGATGACTTCTTCCGGAATGCCTTTCCCAGCTAGGATTCGGTGTTCAACCGCCATGCCATCAAACGTAACCACGGTAAGTCTTGGAACACGCAGGGCCCCTGTTGCAACAGGTCCTCCCTGAGAGGAAGAGTCCTTGGATCTTCTGTGAGCATTTCCTGAAGATCGGAATACCAGGCCCTTCGAGGCCAATCTGGAACAATGAGTATTGTCTGCACTCTTTTCAGTCTTATGATTTTCAATATCTTTGAGGTGAGTGGAAGAGGTGGGAACACTTAGACCGACTGAAACACCCACGGTGTCACCAGGGCGTCCACAGCTACTGCCCGAGGGTCCCTGGACCTGGCACAATACCTCCAAAGCTTCTTGCTGAGGCGTGACGCCATCATGTCTATTTGAGGACATCCCCACTGACTTATTATCTCTGCAAAAACTTCTTGATGAAGTCCCCACTCTCCTAGATGGAGATTGTGTCTGCTGAGGAAGTCTGCTTCCCATTTGTCCACTCCCGGAATGAAGACTGCAGCCAAAGTGCTTATGTGATTTACCGCCCAGCGCAGAATCCTGGTGGCTTCCGCCATTGCCACTCTGCTCCTTGTTCCGCCTTGGCGGTTTACATGAGCCACAGCTGTGACGTTGTCTGATTGAATCAGAACCGGTAGGTCACGAAGAAGATTCTCCGCTTGGCGTAGGCCGTTGTATATTGCCCTCAATTCCAGTACGTTGATGTGTAGACAAGCCTCCCTGGCTTGACCATATCCCCTGAAAATTTCTTCCTTGTGTGACTGCTCCCCATCCTCGGAGGCTCGTGTCCGTGGTTACCAGAACCCAGTCTTGAATGCCGAACCTGCGACCCTCTAGAACAGGGGTGTCAAACACAAGGCCCGCGGGCCAAATCCGGCCCGCCAGACCTCGTCTGATGGCCCGCGGTGCCGCCGCCAGCCTTGCAGCCTCCCCTTTTTTTTTTTTCAATGAATTTACTCCGTGCCTTACCTTCCGGGACCTGGCCCGACTTCTTCCTGCCCCGCACTGCTCCCTGGGTGTCGGACGTGACGTCATCACGTGACGTCCGCCCGACATCTCCAGGGATCAGAGGAGCGCGCGGACGCCGCGGAGAGGAGCAAGAAGAAAGAAGTAAAAGAAAGAAGTAAAAGGTAAGTAAAGTAAATGGAGGGGGCAGATGGCTGGGCACTATAAAAGGGGGCACATGGCTGGGCACTATAAAAGGGGGCACATGGCTGGGCACTATAAAAGGGGGCACATGGCTGGGCACTATAAAAGGGGGCACATGGCTGGGCACTATAAAAGGGGGCACATGGCTGGGCACTATAAAAGGGGGCACATGGCTGGGCACTATAAAAGGGGGCACATGGCTGGGCACTATAAAAGGGGGCACATGGCTGGGCACTATAAAAGGGGGCACATGGCCTTGTGTTTTCCATATGTTTAATAAACAGTGTTTGGCAATATTTGTATGTTTAAAAAAAAATTAATGTTTGTTACCAAAAAACATTTTTCAATACATTGTACAATAATTGTACATTTGAATATCTACTTGTCATTATTCTGACTATGTTTCTGCTTTCAGAGCTAGTTATTACTTACATTATTACAAAAAACAGTAATAATTGAATGCAGTGACATTAATTTATGATAATAAAGAGTGGACACATAGACCTACAGATACAACCGGCCCTTTGATGGGGACCAAACTGCTGATGCGGCCCCCGATGAATTTGAGTTTGACACCCCTGCTCTAGAAGGTGAGCACTCTGCAGCCACCATAGGAGAGACACCCTGGCCCTGGGGGGACAGGCTTATTTTCTGATGAATTTGAAGATGGGACCCGGACCACTTGTCCAGAAGGTCCCACTGAAACGTACTCGCATGAAACCTGCCGAAGGGGATGGCCTCGTAGGTTGCCACCATTTTTCCCAGTACTTGAGTGCATTGATGGACTGACACCGTTATCGGTTTTAACAGGTCTCTGACCATGTTCTGGGGTTCCTGGGCTTTTTCCATTGGGAGAAAAACCCTCTTTTGTTCCGTATCCAGAATCATGCCTAAGAACGATAGCAGAGTTGTTGGAACCAACTGTGACTTTGGTAGATTCAGAATCCAGCCATGTTGCTGCAGCACTCTCAGGGAGAACGCCACGCTTTTCAGCAACTGATCTCTCGATCTCGCCTTTATCAGGAGATCGTCCAAGTACGGGATAATTGTGACTCCCTGCCTGCGCAGGAGCACCATCATTTCCGCCATTACCTTGAATTTGAACTTTTTCAAGTACAGGTTTAGGGATTTTAAATTTAGAATGGGTCTGACCGAGCCACCCGGTTTCGGGACCACAAATAGGGTAGAATAGTACCCCTTCCCCTGTTGAACTAGGGGAACCTCGACAACCACTTGTTGTCGACACAGTTTTTGAATTGCAGCTAAAACGATCTCCCTCTCTGGGGGAGAAACCGGTAGAGCCGATTTGAAAAACCGGCGAGGAGGAATGTCTTCGAAGTCTAGCTTGTAGCCTTGGGATACAATTTCCATTGCCCAAGGATCCACGTCTGACTCAGCCCAGACGTGGCTGAAGAGTCGAAGACGTGCCCCCACCGGCGCAGACTCCCTCAGTGGAGCCCCAGCGTCATGCGGTGGATTTAGTAGAAGCCGGAGAGGACTTCTGCTCCTGGGAACTAGCCGTAGCAGGCTGCTTTTTCCCTCTTCCCTTACCTCTGGCGAGGAAAGAAGAGCCCTGACCTCTTCTGGACTTATGCGACCGAAAGGACTGCATCTGATATTGCAGCGTTTTCTTTTGCTGTGGGGAAACATAAGGTAAAAAAGTAGATTTGCCCGCGGTAGCTGTGAAAATCAGGTCCGCGAGACCTTCCCCAAATAAATCCTCACCTTTGTAAGGCAAAACTTCCATATGCTTCTTTGAGTCGGCAGCACCCGACCATTAGCGGGTCCACAGGGCTCGCCTAGCAGAAATCGCCATGGCGTTGGCTCTCGAACCTAGTAGACCAACGTCTCTCTGAGAGTCTCTCATATATAAGACTGCGTCTTTAATGTGACCTAAGGTCAATAAAATGGTATCCCTATCCAGGGTATCAATGTCAGCTGACAAGGCATCCGTCTAAGCCGCAACAGCGCTACAAACCCAAGCCGACGCTATTGCCGGTCTGAGCAAGGCCCCCGTATGTGTATAAATAGATTTTAAGGTAATTTCCTGTCTGTGATCAGCAGGATCCTTGAGGGCGGCCGTGTCTGGAGACGGCAGCGCCACCTTTTTGGACAAGCGCATTAACGTTAGTGCGAACCTTAATTTTTACTTTGCTAAAGCTTTCAACACAGTATCGCACATGAGACTTATCTATAAGTTACAAGGACTAGGGAGCACAATATGCACTTGGGTCAGAAATTGGTAAGATAACGGAGCAGCACGTTGTGGTAAATGGAACTTTTTCAAAATGTACTAAGTGTTGTGCCACAAGGGTCTGTACTTGGACCACTAATGTTCAACATTTTCATTAACGATCTAGCACAGGGGAGGGCAATTATTATAGCTGAGGGGCCACTTATTTTCCTATGGGTATTCAAGGGCCGCCATAGGCACACGTCAAAAATATAGGGGCATGGTATCATGGGGGAAGGGGCATGGCCACAAAATAATACAGATTCATATTAGGCTGCACAATAGCATCCATTTTTCAAATTACACTGCACAGTAGCGCCACTTACACACTTTACTACAGGTAAAGCACCTTTTATACATATTACGCCAGGTAGAGCCCCTTTTACACATTATGGCAGGCAGAGCCCCCTTTCACACATTACAGTTAACCAGCTCCCCCCCTTATCTTCCTTGGGCACAATTACCAACACCCCACACTCCCCTTCCTAAACAAAATTACCAGCCTCCCTCCCTAGAAACAATTGCAATTAGAATGGGGTGAAAACAAGCTACATTTCTGGTATAGTATGGTTAGGTGCTGTTAAATGTTTCCTTTAGTTGCCACAGTATTGTGGGGAGAAAGGTTAGAACAAGTAGAATTGCGTTTTGCTAAGAAGGCAGTGACTGATGCTTTGAACGTTTCATTAAAAACCAAAAAATACCTTATGTGCTGTTCCCGATTCAGGTGCCTGGTGCAGTGTCTTTAAACTTCCTGCTGCTTGCTGTCAACATCCATGCTCTGGCCCCACCCCCAACACCGCCCAGCCCATGATGTACTGCTACTAGGATTTCCTCAGTGGCTCAGATGGCTTGCAGGTACTACAGCGCAATGACAAGCAACTCAGCCGGTCAGGATCGGTTCACGGGCCGTATTTTGCCCACCTCCAATCTAGCAGTAGATCTAGAGAGCATGGTGTTAATTTTTGTAGACGATACCAAATTGTGCAAGGTTAGAAAAGGATGATGCGGAGTCTCTTCAGAACAACTTAAACTGGAAGCATGGGCAGCAAAATGATACAGACAAGTGCAAGAACAAAAATAACACACTGACATACTAAATGGGGTAAAATTAGGGGATTCTGTACTCTGTTCACATAGATAGCAAACTAAGCAGCAGCACCCAAAGTAGGATTGTGGCAAAGAAGCCTAACAAGGTATTAGCATGCATAAAGCGGGGAATTGATGCAAGGGATGAGAGTGGTATACTTCCATTATATAAATCACTAGTGAAGCCACATCTTGAATACTGTGCACAATTTGGGGCACCATACTATAAAAAGGATAATCTTGAAAGGTTCAGAGGCATGCGACCAAACTAATTAAGGGGATGGAGACGCTGGAATACGGGGAAAGGCTTGCAAGGCTAGGCATGTTTACACTGGAAAAGAGGAAACTAAGAGGGGGCATGACCAACATTTACAAATATATAAGGGGACATAACACAGAGCTTGCAGGAATCTGTTTTTGGTAAGATCAACACAGAGGACACGTAGACACCCGCTTAGGTTAGAGGAGAGGATATTTCGCGCAAAGAGCCGAAAAGCATTTTTTTTAAAGGACAATACGTGTTTGGAATTCCCTGCCGGAGGCAGTAGTAATGGCAGACTCAGTCAACACTTTTAAGAATGGGATAGATCAATTCCTAATGGATAAGGATATGCAGGGTTATGGTGCGTAGTCACGCACTATATACATACATATATATATATATATATATATATATACACACACACACACATACATACATATATATACACACACACACACACTATATATATATACACACACACATATACACACACACACATACATACATACATACATACACACATATATATATATGTATATATAGACAATTTGTCCATAGAGTCCAACCTATTTGTGGTCTCCGTTGCTGTATTATTTTTAGGACTAATATTGTCTGTTGCTAGTGGCGGCTGTTGTGTTTATTCTCTCTCTCTCTATATATATTTTTTTTTCAACCTCAGAAACTATGTAAAATACAATATTTATATTGAAATTGGTTACCTATCCGTCTGTCTCAGCTAATTGGTACCCTTCCATTCAGTTTCCTATGTATACATAAAGTTACATCTATATAAAGTTACTAGATAGTTAAACAAGGTTTTAGGTCTATATTTGGCTGCATAGTAACATATTAGACTGATATAATTGAACAACCAGACTTAAACCTTCTGCACCCAGTTGTATAACAATATAATCCATTTCTTTCACTAAGTTATGGCAGAGAATGACTAGAAATGTGTAAATCTTGTGTAGATGTAATAATACAAAACAAATAAAGAAACCACACAAGTCCATTTACACAAAAAAAAAAATCTGTATTTGGGAAGGCAGAGTTGTATTGGTCTGTAAACTGGGAAGAAGCAGGCAGGCGACTCATTACAGGCTGGGGAGCTCCGCAGACGTAGTCAGGACAAGCAATAAGGCATCAGGGGAGGCAGGAATGATGTATACGAGGCTCAGTCATCGCTACCACACAGGTTTAGCAGGGCACGTTGATAATCACCTTTTGTGTCTTGCTGGAATGTGGAGGAAACAAAATAACAGGCATTGAAAAAAAAAAGCCATTTCTAAACAAATGTAGAAGTCTCAAAAAGCTCCACAACGTTGTGCTCCTTATAGAAACACCTCCATATGTACTCTTGCTAAAGTGCATTCAAAATATTATATATTAATGTATAGTTCAATATTTGTATAGATTTCCAAGCCATTGCAGCAAGTGAACATTTTAGTTTTAAAAGGTATGTACACATGGTGAGATTCTGTCTATCTTCGACTTTGCGATTTCCCCTGAACTTCCCGGAGCCCTGAACCACCGATATTGACTATCTTTACTTGAGATAGGGACTGTGAGATTTTGACCAAGTGACAATTTTGACTATACTAGAAACTAGATTGTACATAATATAGATTGATTTGCCTACACAGTGTATCTTTCCTTGCGATCCCGACCCCGGGGGACCACGCATTGGGATCGCAAGGGGGCTAACACCCAGCGATTTGCACTAACTTTCCTAGCGATTTTGACTATATAGTAAAAATGGCAAGGATAAATCTCACCGTGTGTATGCACCTTAAGATACATTATTGTTTTAAATCTGTAAATTGCAATAACCTCTGAGGGTGATAAGCAGTGTGACAGCTATTAATCATCAGCTTTACTATAAGCCAGTGGTTCCCAAACTGGGTGCCATGGGGCACTTGTCCAGGACTAAATCAAATGACTTAGATTCAATTTGATAGGCAATACCAGTGCTGGTGACTGCCAAACATAACATATGTGGACAAACAGAAGTGCAACCATGTCTTCTGTAGCATAACCGTACCTACGGATGACAGGTAAGCATACGTGAATACATTTCAGATTATTTTTTTTTAGGACTTTCTCAATGAGAACATGGCCAATGTTCTCATTGAGAAAGTCCTAAAAAAAACAAAAAAAAATCTGAAATGAATTCACGTATGCTTACCTGTCATCTGTAGGTACAATGTCATAAAAAAAACTACAAAAAAAAAAAATGATATATGGTGCATTGACTCAAGAAAGTTTTGGAACGCCTGCTGTAATCATTAACTTTAAGCTACAGGGACATGCAAAAAAAAAGGAGACTTGACATTGAGGTTGCTAGTCAAGCATTTTTATTTTTTTTTTAAATAGAGCTGAATATCTCTCTTTGCCTGGTCTTGGAGGTTTGCTTTGACCATGCTTCTTGGGAGTGATAGCACAATGCTTTAGTTGCTCACCATTGTCATATTGTGGTAACACTTCTGTGATGACTACAAGACAGCTGCTATGTCATACTTACCCCAATGTAGTAGGATAGAGATTTGCCATATTTTTTCTTGAACTCTGCTCTTATTTTTAGCATGTCCACTTCACTTCGAGAAACCATATTCCGGATCAACACTTTATCTTTCGTTCCTTTGCCCTGGTAGAAATGAAGTAAAATTTCTGTATTAGAGGAGTTCCTATATTTACAGCCACCATAAAATCTTTGCAGAACAGAGGACTCCAGCTGAAGAAATGTTTATTATCTGGTCAACTTTACATTTTACAACATATATTGCTGTATCTAACAAGCTGATGCCGCACAGGTGGGGACATTTTGTAAACCGTTGTAGCTATAAAAGGAAGACTAGGATCCAAATAGGTGGAATTAAAAACATCTGAAAAGCCCAAGTAAACACAATTTGTGGCACTGTATAAAGGTGGCACAATGAATGAGGATATAAAATTGCCAAGGGGGGAGAAAATACCTAAAATATATATCAGCATTGCAAAATATAATGTCACAATACAGTGTCCCATTGGCAAGTGTATAATTGGGGGGGCTGGGACTCAATTAGCCACAGGGTTTGATGCTAGGGAACAAGCTCCAAATAAAGCTAGGCAATAAAACAGCCTTTTCCCCCCCACACGATAAACACTGGGTTGATGCATGCCAATCAATGGGTTTCCCTGCACGCTAAACGTCAAAGGCTGCCTTTTTTTATAATATATAAACCCTGCTAACTGAATCGGCAGCCGTGGGCTTATTAGATCACCGCCTGTGGATTTAGTCATTGCATTATACAAACTACAATAGCCATTGTATTATAAACATAGAAGATTAGTGGGCATGTCAAGTGACTCAGTCTGCCCTCATCCCCCAACACGCACAAAAAAAAAATATATATATATTATACTGTGCAGATAGTGCTGTAAGATACCCCTGGAGAAGTACGGCCCATTACACTAGGATAGAAGTATCACTGAACTTGCGGTGTTACATGCATAATCTTGATTGGAACTCCAGTTCTTGTTTTCATACTAAAAACAAGTGGATGCACTTTTTCTGCATATGCAACGCCACTTTTTGTAGGACTCGCACGTCATTGGTGGACTGGGTGAATTATTTTATTTTTCAAACATGCAGAATATATCACGTTTAGAAGATGAATGTTAAGGATCTACAGGAAGAGTATGGGGAGGAACATCTGCGGAAAGCCGTCATATAGAAAAATCAAAGCCTGTGGCTTTCATGTTGTGATAAGTTCATATCAAAATATTACCTTCATAGAGTCGTACAACCGATCAGCAAAGTACAGTGGCTTGTTCTCAATACACTGGACTGGAATAGAACACATCAGTCAACAGGTTAAATAAATCATGATTAAAAGCTGGATTTTTACTTTCATAACTGCACAGGAAGGGAGAGGAGAGGAAGTGTCCCAGCAGTGGTATGGGCAATTTTAAAACACAAAAATCGCTTTTATAAAGAATTGGACATTTATTGACCTTTGTATTATAACTAAAAATCAGACGATTTATCAGCTTCCATCAGCATTATGTATAGTGATGTGTGGCAGTATGCTGTAGCTATGTAATGGTGCATACACACTAAGCGTTTTTGCCCAGCGTGTATGCATAGCGATGATCGCTGACATTGCTGGGCTGAAAATCTTAGTGCATACACACTGAGCGCTTTTCCCCCCTGCCCAGCGATGTCAGCGGGGGTGAGCGGCTTTCCATAGCAGGACGCTATGGAAAGCCGCTCACCCCGCCGTTCATCTACTGGTGATACCAGCAGATGAATGGAAGCCGCCGGCGATGATGCGGGATCGCGCATCGGTGTTCATCGCCGGGGCATACATACTGGGCGGTTTTGAGCTAAAAGCAGCTCAACACACCAAAAGTGAGCCGCTTTCAGCTCAAAATCGCCCAGTGTGTATGGGCCTTAACAGTTGATGCACCCTAAAAGGCTTTTACAGTCAGCGCCACTATATAGTTTCTCTACTGTAGAATAGAAAGGCAGTAGTCATTAGATCGACATTGACAATGTTGACAGGCAATTGTCGACATTCTTAGGGGGGAATTCAAATGTTATTGTCCTCAATCTCCTGTCTAAAGTGACAGGAAATCGCAGGGTGGGCGATATACAATTGATGTCCCCCATCGCGCCCTTTAGTATTGGTTTTAGCAGCATAAAGTGGCTAAACTCGATTAAACTAATGGGCATGATCGGGAAAAGTGATGTTCGGGCACCCAAACGGATCACTTTTCTCACATTTCAGCTCGCCTGGCGGGTGCGGGCTGAAATGTAGACTCCAGCAGCCGATCACGCCTGAACGGAGCTATATTAGAATAGCTCAGTTTTTTTGCCATCTAGTGGCTGCCGGCCAGAAAAACATTTGAATTCTGCCCTTAGAATGTTAGCAAGTGAAATGTCAACATTAGGGTTAAGCACCAGAGGGAGAGTTAGTGTTAAGTGTAGGGATTATGGTTAGTGGGAAGAATGCTCAACTGAATGCTGGAGCAGAAGAGGTCTGACCCAGACGTTAGGATCACATGACCACCAGGACCCGGAAGCAGCTGCCAGGAGCAAGTAAGTGACTGCTGAGCCACAAGGGACAATATGCGTCGACATTCTAACATGCAGACATTTCACCACTGTCTCCATGATAAAGGTAAACATGATGACTGCCCACAGATCATACCACACCCGACTAAAACATCCTAAGCAGAGTCACATTTTATCACACTCACCAAGATTGAGGAAAGCGTTTTCCAGGTCACCCTTCACTTCCTTCTTGATGCTCTCCTGCATGTCATATGGACTGTAACTCTTGTACCTTTCAAAGACTGAATATTAAACAGCCATATTTAGCATTGGAAGCCACAACTGTGGGAGTTCATGTAACACATTTATTAACCGTCCCATTTTACACATGGCTTTCACTTGTAAGTTCTGGGAACTCAGGATGACACTTGTTCCATTTTTATTAGCAGCGTATGTCTTTCATGTAACAGTTATAATGCAAAATAATGGTTCTGGCTGTGTGTGTCTATGGAGGACAGTCAGTGTGCACATATGCATGCACGGAAGAATACTGGATATATCACTGTACATTCAGGTTTGGAAAACTCATTCATGCAGTGAACGATTTCAAAATCCCTGCTTTTCTGTTGTGTGTGAGGTGGCCTGCATGTGAAGCAGTACCATGTTGTATTCAACATGTGGCCATTCTGCTACTGTGGAACTACATATCCCAGCATGCCCTGCCAGAATTTTGCTAGGCAGGGCAGCTGGAGGGCAGAATTGTGAATAGCCCTGTTGTACTCTGTCTCTGCTGAAAGAAAGAATTCGGTGCTCAGGCTGCAGTGCAGCTACAGGGTTTACTGCAGCTTTGAACCCAAATTTTCAGTTCCCCATCAGAATTCAGACTAGTATCCAGGTACATTTAATACCCGAATGCAGTGTAAAGAAGGCAGTCTATATTTTGCCAATATAATATTCTGTGAGTTATCAAATTAGAGAATGCTGTAGCGTCTTATTGCACTCTCGTTAAGGCTGATTTTGGGTGCAGCTGTATTTTGATTGTGCAAGGCTATGATAAGCACATTGTATAGAAGTAACAGTGGTTTTCCTGTTTGTTGAGCGAACAGGAGCAGATGCCGGCTGACAGAGCAGCTTGTAGAGGTCTATGTGGTGTCCCCATGGGGGCCTATGGCTCTCCCCAGGGACTAGAGCAGGCTTTCCCAACCACGGTCCTCAAGGCACACCAACAGTGCAGGTTTTAGTGATATCCAGGCTTCAGCACAGGTGACTTAATTAGTAGCTCAGTTATTTTGATGTAACCATCTGTGCTGAAGCCTGGATATCACTAAAACCTGCACTGTTGGTGTGCCTTGAGGACCGTGGTTGGGAATGCCTGGACTAGAGGTATGCAGGGTTCTCTTGTAGTGAATCAGTTACAGGTTGCTTTCTAAACACATCACAAATCAGAAAACTGGATTAGAAATGACAGAAATAAGAAATAAGTTTTTGCTTTTTGTATTCTATTAAAAATAAGGATGTACTAAGTTTAACAATAAATGAATAATACAAAATAAATCTGGTTGTTTGATTAGGACTGAAAGATCATTGAAGTCTAAAGAGGAAATGTAATAGTCTGCAAACATCATTGGGTTCCGATGTTTTAAAGCAGCAAATAGGTTTTGTCTTTTTTAATGACTGCTATTTTAAACCATCGGGACCACTCACTGGAATTTGCGGATGCCTGAAAATCACAGGTTATTACATTTACGCCTAAATCCTAGCCAGGTATATCCTTATAATCTGCTTATATATTTTCTTCATTGTTCAATACTTACTGTTTATGGAACTGCTGATTGCTTTTATTACCTTAGAACATTGTGCTGTGTCCTTTACTCAGTGACACTATATTTTCATGGACAGAATGTATGAACCCAATATGGACATTCTCAGCTTACAATCCAGCACTTCTCTTGTCTGTTCCCTGCCATTGTATGTCATTTATTTGTAGATTATCCCCAGAGATGTACAATTCCGAGTAATAGGTCAGCATTTTATGGACAGGGCATACTAATTTAAAAGGAACATTTGCTTTGTAACAGTCTAATACTGCAGTGTCCGCCAACACGTAATATCAGACAGTAGGGAATTGTTTCTATGATCAAATCAGTTTCACAAGACCCTCTTACCTTTCTGTAGGTGAGGTACGCTTCTTTCAGTCATGATTGTAATCCACTTGCCCACATCTGTTCCCTTCCTTTTTACTCCAGCCTCGTACAGCTCCTGTGATACAAAGAGGTTTTATTACCAAACCAGAGCCCATGATCCAGAACCGCTGTATTCCATGTTCTGAGGTTCCCTTCACAATAAATGATTGCAAGGAAAAAGTACACAGCTTTAGTGCTAATACCACCCTAATATAGCATATGTATCTCCAATATGAAGAACATCCCTGAGTATACGCATATGCCAACACAGCACTATACAGTCAAATATAAAAGTCCCAGAACACCCAGCCCATACACCTAAACATTTTATCTCAGCTATAAGACACACACTTAGTGTACAGTATACGATCATGGCATGGCGTGCACCTACTTACTCTGGCATCCTGGTCGATCTTCTCATAGTCCACCACAGAACCTTCTTCTGGTCGCTTGCCCTGTAAACAAACAATGAAACTAAGGGCGGTATTCAAATGATATATCATTCCCAATCTCCTTTCTAAAGTGATCCCAGTTATCCGCCCATAGTAACCAGGTTTAGCTGCGTAAGGGGTTAGGGCACCTCACTACCTCAGGAGTAGTGAGCTGAAATGATTATACCTCGCCCGTCAGCAAAAACAGAATGGGTGTGGAAAGGATTGAATACCGCCCTATAAATGCTGCAATACAGCAGTGATACTCAGGAGCTGAGCAATGCAATCACTGGCAGCAATCACAATGCTCCTATTACAAGGTAAGGAAATAGTGAGTAGCATTATGCTCTGTTACTCCGAGATACATCATTGCTGCAGCTGCGCCAAACAGCCCCCCTCAGTGCGCTAGGTCCTGTGAGGCTCTGCTTTCATCTGACATTTTTTTTTTTTTAAATGTGTCCACGTCACAATGCGATTTAACGAGGACGCACCAGGAGAATGCGCGGATTCATTTGATATGTGACACTTGTGCTATTATACAGCAGTCGTGGCTTTTCCAATGCCAAGTTCCACTGTGTTCCCATATCCACTCCTGTCTGTAGAAAGTGGAGAAAACGGCCCAGGTGGAAATTTTCCGTAGGAGCATTCTTCACTTCTACACTTGCATTTAACATATGCCACATATCCATCCATTCCTGAGTCGGCACTACCAACGGGGACACACCACTCATCTCCTCCACCTCCTCCTCTGATAAGCCTTCCGCTTCAGACATGCCGACACGCACGTACCGACCCCCCACACACACAGGGATATAACTAAACGGGGACAATTCCCCAACCAGGCCCTTTGGAGAGACAGAGAGAGTATGCCAGCACACACCCAGCGCCAAACTGACACTGGAAAACCCAGATACAGACTCAGTCACACACTGATAAACATGTGGCGCATATCAAATTAATCAGCAGAGTCTTTTGGGTGCGTCCTAATCATATCACGTTCCAAATAAGATGTATTTTAAGCAAAAAACAGATGCCAGATGCTAGAAGAGTTGTCCTGGACCTAGTGCCTCACTCCTGCAGGCATCTGGCGCTGTGTGGTGTACTCAGGCTAGATGTATGAGGACACATCTGTAGGTACAACGGAAATAAAAGATAAGAACCCCATTTGAACTCACTCATTTTTGAACATGTGAACTGTGGAAGAACATTTTTAAAACGATGTATTACATGTAGGTGGTGCTCATGCTGCTTTGACACTTAGGAGACTGGACCAACGTTAGTTGAATTCCCTTATTAAACTTCCACTTACAGTAAGATTGTAGTACCCAGCTATGAGCAGCAAACAAAGGGGGCTGCTGCAGGGATATCTGGTTACTAGTAACTGGAGCTTAGGTCCCATTACTACTACAGTATGTGGTTAAGGTATCCAAAAGTGTGCACCACCAATAGAAAAGGAAAAATAGAAGCTAAACATAGATTTAATGAAAAACCTACGATATGTTACTACCCAAACAGAGTTTGCAGAATAAACACTGAGCTATCAATTACATTTCACCTGAAATTACTAATGCTGAAGTTGTATTCAGAAGTGTTCTATTATTGCTCACTACATGGTCACTCACCTTAGCCAGGGCCACCATTAATTTCCTGAATTCTCCGGATGTGTCCGATACAATGTCTTTTTCTAATTCTGTCTTGTATACTGGAAAATAAACAATGATTTCTTTACAGTAACTAGTTTGTCTGTCCCACTGTTCTTATATGTCTGACAACGAACTTGCTCTGCACCAAACTATTATGTCCCAACCCCATTAGAGCTTGTAACTGTAGTTTTACAGTGTTCTAGTTATGCATCTGGTCACAAAGTGGTCCCCTAATAGCTGGCCATTGGCTAGTGTGGGACCGCCTACTATATGGTGCCTCCACCTGACCCTGCCTCTGGAGTAGTTTCCCAATTACGCACGTTGGAAAGCCTCAGCCCAGGAGGCTCATTGTAATATTATTGCCTGTGCTGCATAGCTACAAAAAAAGGACTCATCCTCAGGTACTCATGAACCCAGAGTGTCTACAGGCATTGGGGTATAGAGCAGGGAAGAGACAACACTTGGAAAAATCAATTCTGAGTCTCTTTTGCCCTACAGTCCCCGTGTGCGGTATGGGATGAAAGAAATACAAATGGGAAGATGGTCGTATAAGAGAAATCAAGTGTTGTGTGATGCTGTATGTTCTCCTCCAGTGATTGTAATACACACAAGAGACTTTTCTTTACTCAGCTTCACATACAAAATACAGAAAAGCACCATTCCAAGGGCTATTACTCTCTGCTTATTCTCCTTGACCTTTCTGCTGCTTTTGAAACAGTGGACCACCCTCTCCTTCTGCAAATCCTTAATTCCCTTGGTCTGCGTGATACTGCCCTCTCCTGGCTGTCCTCCTACCTCTCTGACCGCACCTTCTCTGTCTCCTCTTATAACTCCAACTCCTCCCCCCTCCCACTAACAGTAGGTTACCTTTCCTCCCCGGACCTTTCCCTAACTCTCCTTACTCGTATCTCCAACTGTGTCTCTGCTATTTCTTCATGAATGTCCCAGCGCTTTCTTAAACTTAACATGTCTAAAATTGAACTCATCATCTACTCTCCCTCCCACACAACCTCACAATTTCATTATCTATTGGTGGCACATCTATCTCCTCTAGCTCCCAAGTGCGCTGCCTTGGAGTAATCCTTGACTCCTCCCTCTCTTTTAAACTACACATTCTTCACCTCTCACAAACCTGCTGTTTTCATCCTAAAAATATTTCCAGGATCAGACCCTTTCTCACTCAAAATACTACTAAGATCCTTATCCACTCACTGGTCATCTTCAGACTAGACTACTGTAATCTCCTCCTAAGTGGTATCCCCGACAAATGCCTCTCTCCACTCCAATCTATCCTCAATGCTGCAGTACAGTGCGTTCACCTCCCCTCTCTTGCAAGCCCTTCATTGGCTACCATTCCCTTTCAGAATCCCATTCAAGCTTCTCACACTCACTTACAAAGCCCTCTCCTATATACATCTCTGACCTAAGATCTGCAACTGGGGCCGTGGATCCTTTGTGGAGCCATATAAATAAAGGATTATAAAAATAATAATTGTAAAGTTAAACACACACACACACACACACACACACACACACACACACACACACACACACAGAGGACAGAGTACTTAGACTTTCATACCACTAGGGGGGACTGCAATATCCTTAGTCTTAGGCATCACTGTACAGTACGGCTTTGGCCAGTGAAGTAGTGTGAATAGACAGAATGGCATTTTGTGTAAAGTAAGTTCATTCTTCAGCCCACAGAAAGGCACATACAGGGCTCAGCAACACTCACATTCTCTGTATGCAGCCTGGATTGCCTGTAGTTCTCCACTGCTTCTTGAGCAGATAATTTCAATTAGAGTGTCTTCATCTGTCCCAAGGCCCTGAAATGAGAAACACCTTACTAGCCAAGCTCAGACTAGCACACTTCAGGACTGCCGGACTTGACATGCAATTTGACGGAAATCTAAAACTATATGGAATGGAAAGGAGAAATCCTTAGTCTTTAAAAGAGTCACAGTTGAAATACTTACTGCAAAATAAAAAGGGAAACCTCTAAAATAGTGACAATTGCCAATTCCTAATTACTGGAAGACAGATATTTCAAGTCATCCTAAAGGATCTCACTGTAGTAGTAGTAGTAGTAGTAGTAATAATAATAACAACAACAACATGAAACAGCTTACCTCTTTAGAAATTAAATGGTTGTTCTTCAAAAACAGGTGTAACAATGCTTTCAGAAGCCAAAAAAAAGGAAACAAAAAAAACAACAAAAAAAAACAAAGTGCTAGCTGTTATTGTATGGAGATCCGGTGGACTGATGCTTCGGTTCACTGCTATATATTAAATGAGGGATTTCTTTTGAGCCATGTGGCACTAACAATGTCCTATCAACTGACAATGGCTGCAGTGCAGAAATCAGGAAGGGGAGCAAATTCAGCAGCATTTTAGCATTCAGCTATTGCACACCCTATACAACCCAATGTGAGTTCATAAAAAATAAATACAATTAAGAAGTTAAGTCACAGATGATTTTTAGTAATCTTAATCCTTGTGTGGCTTTAACATCACCCTTATTTTACATAGTTATGTAGTCTACTGTACATTTAAGCTAAATTTACTCCTTCAAATTAGACGCGACTTGCCTTCATTGCAGCTTTCAGTTCTGAAGCATCATACTGGGGCCGTGTCTTAATCAGCGCAAGCATTACAGTCTCCAGATTACCAGAAAGGGCACCTTTTAGTGCAGATGCCAGGTCCTACAAATGAGAAATGAGATATTTGGTTTATGGTAAAGTAACTGGTGGCATACAGGCCGAAGGCCACCCAACAGACACAAGGGGCAGAATGTAATGGAGTCAGAGTTTGCCCGACGAGCGGGATGCCGGTTCGTCGGGCGAACATGGACTCCATTACATCCCTCCCATAATGCTAAACAGCATTAAAGGCAGGAGAAAAGAGGATTTTGGCACTTACCGATAAATCCATTTCTCTGAATCCTCTAGGGGACACTGTAGTCCTATACAGTAGGGGGTGTGAAGCTTGCAACCGGAGGTGTGGCACAATCTAAAAATTAGCATTGTCTGCACAGCCGGCTCCTCCCCCTTCATATCCCTCCTCCCTCAGTTTGGAAAATTTGACTGAGAGAATAGGACATGATAGTAGAGCATCTGGCGAGGAACCGAACCATACATCCTATCAAACAGCACCCAAGAATTCTTAACTGAAAAACGAACGCTGTTTGTAGAAACTTTGCAAAATCCACATTAGACCCAGAGCCACAATGTGATTTGATCCTATGACCTTGTTCGTCAAAGTCCAGGGATTAACTATGTGAGCCACAAGAGTCCTTTGAATAGGAAGCGTGAACCCAGCAGGCCAGCACGGAGGCAGGCGTCCAGTGTCCCCTAGAAGATTTAGAGAAATGGATTTATCGGTAAGTACCAAAATCCTCTTTTCTCTTTCATCCACTAGGGGACACTGTAGTCCTATACAGTAGGGGACGTCCCAAAGTTAATCCCCAGGGAGGGAGTGCTGTCTGTTGTCTGCAAAACCAAACGTCCGAACATAGAGTCGCCGGACTCAAAGGTATCAAACTTGCAAAAGCACGCGAACGCGTGGGCTGAAGACCACGCCGCTGCTCCGCAGAGTTGAGCAGTGGAAGCACCTCTGGCCACCGCCCACGAGGCATCCACCAATCGGGTGGTAGGAGCACCCGTCTGAACCCGAACCTGTTTCCCACAGGAAATGTCCAATCCATCGAGACAAAGACCGCTGAGATGCTGGCCAACCCTTCTTAGGCCCCTCATGAAGACCAAACGAATGGACCGACCTTCCGAAGGATGATGTAACCTGTACTTATACCCGTAAAGCTCGGACAACATGCAAGGATACGTCCCCGTCTGCAAGACCCCAGAAGGATGGGACCACAATGGGTTGGTTTACGTGAAACCTCGAAACAACCTTAGGTAGGGGTTCTGCTCCATACTCCTGAAAAGTCCAAATGGGTCTGTGACACCAAGTCACGCAACATAAAAAAAAAACCCTGGCCGAAGCCAAGGCAAGCAAAAACGTGACCTACCAAGAAAGATATTTCAAGACTGGTTTTGCTAGCGGTTCATAAGTAAGCGATGTCAAAAACTCCAACACCAAATGTAAGTCCCATGGTGTAGTAGGAGAAAGAAAAAAGGGGCTGCTATCCGCAGAACCCCCTGTAAAAAGGTTTGACTTCTGCAAGGATGCTAATCGCTGTTGAAATTGGACGGAGAGACCGAAATTATAACTGCAGAGAGCCCAGCCTCAAGACAGGCCTGAAGGAAGAGTAGAAGTCTGGATAAGTGGAAGTGCTTCGAATTCCACCCACGTTCTTGACACCAAGCCATGTACCTCTTCCAAATCCTGTAGCAGTACATGGCTGTGACCGGCTACCCAGCGGCAATCACCGTAGGAATGGGCGATCGTGGTATACGTCTGTTCCTTAAAATCCGGGTTTCAATAGCCTTGCCGGGAACCACAGCTTGTTCCTGTGAGTTGTAACGGTCCCTGAGATAGCAGGTCCCCTCTCAGAGTAGACCTTCAAGGATGTTCCTTTAGGAACCCACGCAGGTCCGAGTACTAACTCCTGTGGGACCAATCCGGTGCGATTAAAACCACCGACACTCGCTGTCATGTCATCCCAACTTTTTTTTTTTTTTTGGTACTCAGAGCCCTGTGTTAATGCGTCCACTCCTTCAGCTGCTGGATCACTTGTCCTGGACATCTATCTGGGCGGGCAGCTGATGGTACAGTCGAGACGCCATTGGGTCGACCTGAGGTAGGCCCCATCTCACCACCAAGTCGAAATTCCGTGGATGGAGGTACCACTCCCCTGAATGCACGACCTGGCGACTGAAATAATCCGCATCCCAGTTCTCCACACCTGGAATGAACCCTGCCGAGCGGACGACGTTTCGCCTTTCTGCCCACAACAAAATCTTTTGTGGCTTCCTTTAACGCCAACCCGCTTCTCCAGGACTGATTACGTCTGCCGTCGTCGTGACATTGTCCGACTGCATCTTTATGTGTTGACCCATGACTGGGCCTTTGGCTACGAAAAAGGGCCCTGTAAACTGCTCTGATGCAGGATCCCTTCAATCCCAAATGCCGAATCTCTAGCCTGCTGCGAGATTCCTGCGCAACGCCCACCAAATTAATGAGGTGCGTATGCGTGGTGGAAGTCGTATTCTTTGTGTAGAAGCCAGTGTGACCCTGCTCCCTGAGCAATAAGGTTCATCAGTAATGGTCGGGAATGAAATCTGCCTTACTGGGAATCTGCGAAAGATGCCACCAACTTCCCAAGAAATTCCACACAGAGGTGTAGAGAAACCTTTTGTGACCTTAGTTCCTAAGCCACTAATCTCTGTAGGTCCAGGACCTAGTTCCTTGGTAGGAATACTTTCAATAGTACCGTGTCCAAGAGGAGCCCGAGGAACTGAATCCGTTGAATTGGCATGAGGTTGGAGCTCTGGAAATTCACAATCCCCCCATGTAGAGTGAGAAATGGATGGGACGTTTGAACAACTTTTACCAACTGGTCCCGAGAGGATGCCTTGATGAGCAGGTCGCCTAGATAAGGACTAATCGTGACTCTCAACAGTCCCGATTCTGCAACCATGAATGCCATGATCTTCGTAAAGAACCGTGATAGACCGAACGGCAAGGCCCTGAAATGATAGCGATCCATCCGCAGTGCGAACCTCAAGTAAGTCTGTTGAAGAGCCCATATTGGAATAAGCACATATGCATGTGCAATAACCAACTGGATTGATTCCAGCTTGAATTAGAAGACACTGAGAGATCGTGAAATAGAGTCTCGGCCTGCCTGTCCGGACCACTTTATTTTTTTCACGACAAAAGGATTGGAATTTAAAAAAAAAACGTTCCTCTCTGAGGGGCGGCCACCGGAACAAGGACCCCCGAACGTAGCTAAGTTCCAATTGGTGGCAGTAGCCTTTATAATCTCTAGTAGTAGGTCCATCCTGCCTTTCTGGCTGCTGCCTGTGAGCGGTCTCTATCTCTGCCCCCACGTACCTGTGTACCGAAACCTCCTCCTGGGGCTTGTAAGGACTGAGAGCCAAAAGAATTACCAGCTGGTCCTCAAGTACCTCTCCTAAACTGTGGAGTGGCTATGTATAAGGTGTAGCCAGACCAGTGGACGCTGTAGCTTGCGAAATCCTCCTGGCTAACACTAGACAGAAAAACCTCACCTCCTCAAGGGGTATGGATTCTACCGCCCCCTGGTGTCAGAGTCTCTAGCCGATATGGCTGATGTAGAGATGCGTAATGTCTATAGGCTTGACACAAGTATGAAGCTGAATTTCAATTGTGTACCAACAGTTGAGTCATTTCTTTCCAGACCATGCTCCCATGGCCTTGTTAACCCAAAGCGCAGACGACCGTAGGTCTCTGTGCTGCATATGCTACAAAAATTGACTTTAAAGGTGGGTGACCTTTCTACTTCGATAACGGTAAGATTGTTTTTCCTTGACAACCTTCCTGGGAAACATCCACTACCGGCTGAATCTCCCACTTATCCATTATACCCTTAGGTAGTGGGATCAGTTACTAAAAACCCTGTTTGGAAATTGAACACTGTTGTCAAGTTGGTTCCAGGACTCCTCCATTAAAGACTGGAGGATTTTAGGAATGGGAAATGCAGCGGAACGCACTCTTGGGATTCGAACCATCCAAAGCTACTGTCTCTGTCTCTTATTATACCTTAAAGTTTTAGGATCTCAGCTTGTTGTGATTAAATAATCAAGACCTGAGATTGCCGCGTCCTTTGTGGACAATCGGCGTCTAGTGTAAACAACTCACCCTTGTGTATGAATGAGAAAAGCCTCATCCTCTTCCCGTTACAACAGGAATAGGCCTTTTAACCGCCTTGCACCTTGTTACCTGCTTGTGCTGGAGGCGTTAACCTGATGAGAAATCTTTTTAATCGTCTTGGAGAATCCCGCAGCACTAAATTGTTGCGTGCGGGATTCTGGAATCTCATTGGAGATTCTATGTACAAGTTAACAGAGACCGAGCACTGCTCCCAGGTGGGACTTCCTTTCTAAGCAGGAGTTGGCCAACCCGCGGTTTGTTACAGTTCGTGCAAACAAAACAGGTCTCTTTTGGAGGTCTACTTTAGACCTGTCATTGAAACTCCCTACCAGGGTATTTCGTGGCGCTTTCACCCTTTAAACTAGGAAGAGAAAGGCTGTTCGAAATGATGGAAGCAAAGTTATCGGATCGGGCTGGAAACACTGTTCTCCTTTTTTTATATAGAAACCAGAACAGGCCAAAATTAGATTTATAAAAATTAAATAAAAAATAAAGAAATAAACAAAATGAAAACACCAGCCGACATACAACCCCCAAACCTCAACTGTAATTAAGCTACGATGGGAGAGTTGGGATCCGCTTGCTTCCTTGTATTTTCGTCAGGATCTTTAGCAGAGAAGTCCTTTGAAAATATAAATTGTATGGTAAATTTATTTTGTTCAGTGGATCCTCACATTACTGAATATATGTTATCACCAGCAGAGGGAGCTATTGCTACACCTGAAACTTTTTCTCTTATGATTGCTATACAAGGGGGGAGGGCTACCCTTCCCCGTAAATGGCGCCAGGAAGGAATAATTAAAATGGCCGACACTGAAAAATTCATGTCACATCATGAGTCTAAATACTGTCTCACTACAATAAACTTCTATTTTTAAAACCAATATGGGGATGCGCGCTGATGTCTGCTAAGCGCCTACCCCTTATGTTACTGCAGAGTCCCGTGAACATTAACTTCAGACCCTTTGCACTGTGGTCGGGAGCTCTATTGCCTGAGCTACAGCACTGTCTTCCACACGCGGCTGAAGGCTCTCCTCAGCCACGCGTGACACCGAAGCCTCTATGTTGTGCGCGCTACGGGGCAGTCTCACTAAGTCCCGTAGCTGCGCCACTCCAGGACTTCCTCGCGGCTCTCTTCAAAGGCGATGCACGCTACGGGACCGCTCACCAAGTCCCGCAGCGGTGTCACTGTCTCCCCCGGTAACGCACGCTACGGGACCTTTCACTAAGTCCCGTAGCTGCACCTTTCTAGTCTCCCCAACTGGTCTCAGACCCGCAGCGGCGCTTCATTTATCCCGGGCGACGCACGCTACGGGACTTCTCTCACCCCTCTTGTAGTGGCGCCTCTCCTGAGTGTATGTGCTGAGCCACAACCGCTCCAGGATCGCATGGAGAGCTAGAGGGGAGGGTGAATAAATATGCTACACTAACCTTTCTATTTTAAAAACCCTCATACTCACAGTTGCTGGTAAGGAGATGCAGACTCCTTCAGCAGGAATCCTTGTCTCCACTCCTGTGCTTTGTCCCCCTTTTATTAGGGGGACGCAGCCTTTTCATCTGGTAAAGCCTGCACCCCCCTTTCATTTAGGTGGGATCGGGCATTTACCATTCTGTCATCTGAAACCTGCGCCCTCCTTTTGGTTAGGAAGGATTGGGCTAGTAAAAGAAAAGAAAAATAAATAAATTAAATAATTCTTCATGGGAGCAAGAGCTCCCTTCAGTGCCTGTTACCTCCTTGGCACAATTTTCCAAACTGAGGGATGTGAAGGGGGAGGAGCCGGCTGTGCAGACCATGCTAATTTTTAGATTGTGCCACACCTCCGGTTGCAAGCTTCACACCCCCTTACTGTATAGGACTCCAGTGTCCCCTAGTGGATGAAAGAGAAAACAAGAAATGCTGGATGCAGAGTTTATACAATACCACATCATTGCTGCTGTACCAGCGTCAGGAACACAGGGCCTGAGTCACCCTTGTATTGCTATGCCGATGTTTTCGCAATTGATTGATTGTTGCAAACTGCGCATGTGTCACGGCACGTGCATTGATTTACAATTACGGTTGCAGCGAGGATTTAATAGCGAGTAATTAACAGAAAGCACCTGTTTAGCGGGAGGTGACAGCAACAACACAGGTGTGGGGACCATTTTCGAAGTGTGTATCAACCGCATCTGCGCTCCTGTACACAGACACCTTGTCTCCGGCCTCAATTGCGGCAGCAATTCTGAGTGACCACAGACTTACTCGACCAGTCAATGCTTTCCAGAGCGCATCGATGCTGCAAATGTCTGCCTGACCAGAGAACAGTACACCCAAAGTGGGCATTGCCGCAGGCAAAAATCATGAAAATGATATTTAAAAAAAATAAAATAAAAAAATAATGAATTAACTTCAGAACCCGCAGCCCCCTCAAAAGCTGTCCAACTCTGACAGCACTAAACATGCACTGGGCTGCCTGGAGTTGCTGAGGGGAGGAGTACCAGCTCCTGTGGTCAAGTGTCTTCCCACATGGGTGTGAGAGAAATTAAAGCTGTAATTCACACACTCGCATCTGGAACAAATGTGTTAATACTGCAGCTTGTTCTCAGAGAGCATCAACTACTGTTGCCAGAGCCAGGCCTCCATGTATATGTTGTCAGAAGGTGGCGGAGGCGTATGTGCCGTGAATGAGCATGCTGGAAAGATGAGCTGCTCACTATATCACATATCATGCTACTGGTTGTCAAACTCTAATTCATTAGTAGCAGCTTGACAAATTAAATTAAGAAAGTTGTCCAGAAGCCCTTGCAGTGGTCGGTGTTACACAATTGTTGCTGCCCCGTACTGATGTCTCTTTATGCTTCACCATAAACTAGTCTGTGTTGCAGATGCGAGTGTGTGAATTACAGCTTTAATATCCTTATTTACAATATCTCATTTGGACAGCAATTACCTTCTTGGTCCTCCTCTGAAAGGCAAATGCTATTTCTTGTCTTTGCTCACAGCTTCGGGTTGTTAAAATGCTGATGATTGTTAGCTCGTCCACACCTGATAAGAAAAAGACTTTTCGTAAGGGAATATGTGCTCTTGGTGAATGGCAGTAACAATTTCCATAAAGGACAATTGGGGAGGAATTCAATTGTTTGAAAAGTCTGTTGGTTGTCTGTTTTTTCCTGTCTATTTGATGGGTGTCTGTTTTTTTCCAATCAAATAGACAGAAAAAAAACAGACACCCAACCGACTTCTCAAACAATTGAATACCCCCCTTGGTCATATTCAGTTCCCAGTACAAGCTGCATTCAGACATTGGTGCACAAAGTGTAAGGCATAGGCAGCCATGGATACCGATCATGTATGCAGCTTCATCAGGAATGCAATGTCGTTATTTCAAAGAATGACGGATCTAGATTTTGTGCAAGACGTTTATGTAACAGGCAATGTATGGACTCTATAAAACAGAAATACCAAGGGGTAGGGAAGAGACAATACTGGGAATATCAAATTTCATGCAGCAGAGTTCTATGAAAAGCAGAGCTCTCATATACAATACCTGGTTATTTTATAGAAAATATGCAACATACATGGACATAAATAGTGTTTGGCCATTTCAGCCACACCAATTGCTAACGGGTGTATAAAATCCGGCATACAGCCACGCACCCTCCATAGTCATTAGACATTAACACTCATAGGATGGCACCTTTCCAGTCTGTCAAATTTCTGTCCTGCTAGAGCAGTCCTAGGAGCGGCAACCGTTCAGCCACAGAGAAGTAGGTTGCACAAGCTCACAGAATGCCTTAGGAAGCAATGTTAGCTCAACAACTGTTTGCACAGGAAAATCTAATCCACAAAGCTCCCAACAATGAGGGTCACTCAGAGTTGATCGCTCGCCAGCATTTTAGCAGCCGTGCAAATGCTATGCCGCCGCCCACTGGGGAGTGTATTTTAACTTAGCAGCAGTGCGAACGTTTTTATCGCAGAGCGGCTACAAAATTTTTTCGTGTAGTTTCAGAGTAGCTCAAAACCTACTCAGCGCTTGCGATCACTTCAGACTATTCAGTTCCGGATTTGACGTTACACATCCGCCCAGCGTTCTCCCAGCCACGCCTGCGTTTTTCCGAACACTCCCTGAAAACGGTCAGTTGCCACCCAGAAACGTCCACTTTATGTCAATCACTCTGCGGCCAGCAGTGCGACTGAAATGCATCGCTAGACCCTGTGCAAAACTGCATCGTTCATTGTGCCCATACGTCGCGCGTGCGCATTGCACCGCATGCGCAGAACTGCAGTTTTTAAGCCTGATCGCTGCACTGCAAACAAATGCAGCTAGCGATCAACTCTGAATGACCCCCAATGTCAAACGTTGGCTGGAGTGTTGTAAAGTGCATCACATTTGGCACTGGAGCAGTGGATCACAGACCATCAAGTAGTCTGACTGATGAATATGGGTTTGGTGGATGTCAGGAAAAGTTTTGCTGCCAGAATGTGTACTACAAACTGTGAAGTTTGGTGGAGGAGGAATTATGGTTAAGCCTGGGCCCCATAGTTCCAGGGCAATTTGTATACTTAAACATACAATGCTATGCTATAGAGCAGGGGTGGGGAACCTCTGGCCCGCGGGCCGTATAAGGCCCGCGAAGCCGTTTGGTCCGGCCCACCCGCTCCGCTCAGTGAGACACGCCACCGCACAGTCCGGCGGCAGCGTGTCTCAGCTGTCACCACACGGAGGAGAGCGCGGCTATTGTCGGGCGGCGGCGGCATGTAGGACTTGAAACCAGCCACCAGTTCGTGAGCCAATCAGAGCTTGCGGACCGGCAGCCAATCAGGAGCCGCGGCTGCCAGTCCGCGAGCTTTGATTGGCTCTCGAAACGGCGGCTGGTTTCAAGTCTTACACGCCGCCGCCCAACATAGCCGCGCTCTCCTCCATGTCCCCGCTGAAAGGAGCGGTAAGCGGGACGGGGGGGGCATCTGTATACCTGGCACTGTGGGGGGGCATCTGTATACCTGGCACTGTGGGGGGGCATCTGTATACCTGGCACTGTGGGGGGGCATCTGTATACCTGGCACTGTGAGGGGGCATCTGTATACCTGGCACTGTGAGGGGCATCTGTATACCTGGCACTGTGAGGGGCATCTGTATACCTGGCACTGTGGGGGCATCTGTATACCTGGCACTGTGGGGGCATCTGTATACCTGGCACATCTGTATACCTGGCACTGTGGGGACATCTGTATACCTGGCACTGTGGGAGCATCTGTATACCTGGCACTGTGGGGAGCATCTGTATACCTGGCACTGTGGGGAGCATCTGTATACCTGGCACTGTGGGGAGCATTTGTATACCTGGCACTGTGGGGAGCATCTGTATACCTGGCACTGTGGGGGCATCTGTATACCTGGCACTGTGGGGGCATCTGTATACCTGGCACTGTGGGGGCATCTGTATACCTGGCACTGTGGGGGCATCTGTATACCTGGCACTGTGGGGGCATCTGTATACCTGGCACTGTGGGGGCATCTGTATACCTGGCACTGTGGGGGCATTTGTATACCTGGCACTGTGGGGGCATTTGTATACCTGGCACTGTGGAGGCAATTGTGGATCTGGCACTGCACTATTGGGGGCATATGTGTATCACGTCCCATTTTAACTGTCCACACCCATTTTTTGGGCGCGCGCGGGGGCAGACTTGTATGGCCCCCGAAGGATTTTATAAATATCCAAATGGCCCTCAGTAGAAAAAAGGTTCCCCACCCCTGCTATAGAGGTTTGCTTCCACCACTGTCAACAGTTTGGGAAATTGTATGTCCTGTTTCAGCACAACAATGGCACTATGCATAAGAGAAGGCTAATAATAATAAAAATACTGCCCATTAATACGATGTTGTTATAGGCTGCACTGTTCTGGGAAGGAACACTACTGCAGGGAGTTGCATCCCTTCAGCCACGAGCAGTAGTGAGGTTGGCATATCCCGGCACACCATCAGCATTCTGTTTCATTCCAAAGGTGTTTGACAAGGCTGAGGTCAGATCTCTGTGCAGACCAGTCAACTTCTAACACCCACAACTTGGCAAACCATTTTTTTTGTAATGAGTTGTTCAACACATATGTGACTGACAATTTGTTGTCCAGATTCTTTGTATACCTGGCACTGTGGGGAGCATCTGTATACCTGGCACTGTGGGGAGCATTTGTATACCTGGCACTGTGGGGAGCATCTGTATACCTGGCACTGTGGGGGCATCTGTATACCTGGCACTGTGGGGGCATCTGTATACCTGGCACTGTGGGGGCATCTGTATACCTGGCACTGTGGGGGCATCTGTATACCTGGCACTGTGGGGGCATCTGTATACCTGGCACTGTGGGGGCATCTGTATACCTGGCACTGTGGGGGCATTTGTATACCTGGCACTGTGGGGGCATTTGTATACCTGGCACTGTGGAGGCAATTGTGGATCTGGCACTGCACTATTGGGGGCATATGTGTATCACGTCCCATTTTAACTGTCCACACCCATTTTTTGGGCGCGCGCGGGGGCAGACTTGTATGGCCCCCGAAGGATTTTATAAATATCCAAATGGCCCTCAGTAGAAAAAAGGTTCCCCACCCCTGCTATAGAGGTTTGCTTCCACCACTGTCAACAGTTTGGGAAATTGTATGTCCTGTTTCAGCACAACAATGGCACTATGCATAAGAGAAGGCTAATAATAATAAAAATACTGCCCATTAATACGATGTTGTTATAGGCTGCACTGTTCTGGGAAGGAACACTACTGCAGGGAGTTGCATCCCTTCAGCCACGAGCAGTAGTGAGGTTGGCATATCCCGGCACACCATCAGCATTCTGTTTCATTCCAAAGGTGTTTGACAAGGCTGAGGTCAGATCTCTGTGCAGACCAGTCAACTTCTAACACCCACAACTTGGCAAACCATTTTTTTTGTAATGAGTTGTTCAACACATATGTGACTGACAATTTGTTGTCCAGATTCTTTTGGCCATATCGTGTACACTTATAACAGGTTTCACATTATTCAACCTCTTATTTTCAAAGTGCATTATTTTGTGATAGGTTACATGGACCACCACCATGGTTACTTGCACAGACTAGCATAAAGAAAATAAAAGGTGACCAGACTGGCGCGGTCAATCAAAAGCAGCTAGTTCAAAGGAGGGTGTTAATCTCCAACGCAAATCAAATATAGCAAGAAAAAAAGATGGATGGTGCTGGTAATATGCAATAAAAATATGCCAATTTACCACACTTGGACATTAACTGATTAAAAACATGTATACATATGTAATAATATTTATTTGGTGTCAGTGATTTTATGATTTTTATCATATTTAATTATTAATGTGTAGCAATACAAATAGATTTCATACAATTTGTAACCAAGGTGTATTTCTAATTTGCTAAATAATAAAATAATTAGCCATACTGTATTATATATGTATACATCTTTTAAACCGTTTAATGTCCAATTCATGCAAATTGCACAGTATTATTGACTATTACTAGCAGTATTAGTCTATTTTCTTGCTCAGCAGATGAACATGTCTGATGGCTGTTCTTGTCATTCTCCATCTGGAATAGGGATGGTTATTGCCGTCTGACATGGAACGGAGCGGTCAGTCCATAGGCCTCATAGCTGCTCAGTAATGTGGATTACTTTTAGCCAGAAGACTGCATATGAATAATGCACTGTTGGTGTACACCCTGCACTCACTTGTCCTTGCACAAGGCAAAACATTATCTGAATACATTTATGAATATTGATTGCAGCATGTACAGGAACTGCCTATAATTAGGCTTAAGTATGCAGCCATAAAAGCCAGACAAGGACAATGCAGTATGCAGAGGGGAGAGGAGTGTAGCACAGCATAGCTGGTACACATTTCTTATTCAGGAATGTTCCATTATAAGTAAAAGGCGCAGCCAAGAGGAAATCTGTCCCGTTTCCTCAATTCCTGAAGCATGTTTTGATTTGCTCAGGTTGTTCCTGTCTCAGTACAAGGGGGTGGGGGTCACTGTAGCGAATCAGAGAGACAATCTGTTTGGATATGGGTCTCCCAGGACATCTAACCATTTCCCATTATAATGAACACCTGGAATCTATAGGAAGGAGGGAAATGTAGCAGCAACACAACAAATGCGTGCTGGGAAATTATATGCGGAACAATGGAACCTACACCCACTTCAATCAGGAGAATACATATTTGTCACACCTGTGATAAGACCCTCCAACCCTTTCACCCAGTGTCAGAATCGCCATTTACCTTCCTATTGCAGCTACCTCTCCCACCAATTAGTACAGACCAGGCTACTACAATAATAAGACGCTCAGGAGCAGGGCATTCTGCGTTGGGAGGAACAGTCATGGTGCAGGCCTGCGATCTCATTTAGCAAGTGGGAAACACAGTAATGATACTTCAAAAGGGCCATGGAAACTATAACATCATCCAACATGAAATCAGTTGGTCAGAAAAAGAAAACAAACACATACAAAGCAATTACTCAACATTGCAACTATACTAACTCTATGGGGATAAAGCTATAGTTTTTCTTCCAATATAGTTTTATTAGTTAGAAACAGAACAGGGCTGGAAAAAACACGAAACAAAAAAACAAGGTTTAAAAAGAAAAAAAAACACGAAACAAAAAAAAAAAAAAAAGCTTTTTTGGCTTTAAACTTTTTTTTTTTTTGTTTAAACCAATTTGTTTTTGGGGGGGGGAAGAAAAAAAATATTTAATCCTATTTGTTATAATACTGTGAAACATTGCTATGTATTAGAAACCTTGATCAACCATGTTTTAATGCTTTCTAAAATTAACAATCCAAAGTTATTAGGCTTTGATATGATTTATTTGAAATCTTTCCATAAATTTAATTTTAGACTAAATATAATTAAAACATGCAAAAGTACTTTTCAGAGAAACGCAAACACTAAAAGAGAAGCAGTTAAGTATTGGCACTGGATATGTCACTGGCATAAAACATTTTGAATAAAAACGCTAGTTTAGATGTCTTTTCAGTTCCCAGTCTGTTTCGAAACTTCGAATGAACTAAACCAAAAGAAGAAAAAATTCTTTCTACACTAGCTGAAGATGATTGAGCAGTCACAAGTTGTTCAATAATGGGAAATACATTAGGTTTTGAATTGAAGTAAACACGAAGATTAAATGTATTGCCTTTTTAATGTGTTGGGGTTGTTTACTCTTTAAGACTGAGGGGTAACTTTACGAAGATAGGAGTTCTATTTAAGATGGGATGTTGCCCATAGCAACCAATCAGATTACAGGTATTATCTTCTAGATGGTGCTAGATAAATGAGAAGTAGAATCAGATTGGTTGCTATGGGCAACATCCCATCTTAAATAGAACTCCCATCTTAGTAAATATACCCCCGAGTGTTAACTGTGATTTTTTCCGGTCCTATGGGAATGTTGGGGGGGGGAGAATCTTGATACTAGGCAGATTTAGCACCTCTCTTATCTGATTCACCTCCCTATATCTTTATTGTGTGTGT